>NW_015150665.1:430058-443926 GCF_000732505.1 Cyprinodon variegatus
ACAGGTTACATATCACATGTACTGCTGTCTGGGCATAGGGACAGTTTTAGCCAATATGACAAAAAAGTGATTTTTAAAAACTTACAGACTTCAGCTTTAAATACAGAAATGGCACACGTAACTGAGACTGCGCCTTTTAGTACGGTGCGCCTTATGGTCGTGAAAATACGGTAGAAAGAAATGTTATTTCAATTATATATTAATATTTCAACTACTAACCCTACCATCCACAAAGGGCTCTACATATGCAAATAACTTATGCTGCCTTAATACCAAACAAGGCATCCAACGCCTAGTCTTCGATGCATGTTTTAGACACATTCGACAAGTGACATGCAAAGTGTGTGGAGATACATCTGACGTGTTGCCGGTTTGTGTACAATGGCAGATGAAATGGAGAGAGCAGCTTTGTTTATTGGATTAGGATCTGACTTTTAAAAGTTTAATAGTTGTTTTAATCAGAAATGTCCTTCGTAGGTTGGGAGCAGTACTAGGAATGCCCATTTACAGCTCACTCAATCTGGCTATCATTGTGGGTTTTCAAATTTGTGGTGGCTAGAAGTGATTATAAGACTTATTAGCTATGTGACACTACCTGCGAATACTGGAATATAAAATCTAAAATTTTCAGTAGGCGGGTTTTAAGATTTTCAATCCATTGAAATATCATTTTGCCACAGCCCACAAAGAAAAAAAAATTGTGGAGCAATCACAGCACTATCACACTTCTTTGTAGATGAAGCAATACATTCTTCTGGGATTTTATTTAAGCATTGTGGAGTGCATTCCCTTTGTATATATATTCTTGTTTTATTTCTATGGTTTTATGCTGACATTTCTGCAGGAGTATATATCATAACTTGGATGTAGTGTCTGTTTTCCCTTTAACCCTCTCAGCTTTTCTGATAGGTTGATATGTAGCTTTAAGGTGCAAAAGTTCAGATTTTCCAACTTCAACACTAGGAGCAGGTCAACAAGTAAAACCTCACAGAGTGTGGCCGACTCTCAAAACACTTCAAGATACACCACGTCAGATGTTCAAAACGCATAGAAGAACTTTTTGATGTGCATCCACCATAGACTTTACATGTAAAATAGAGACTGGCACGGGAGTGGATTTTCACTCCTGTCCCGTCCCACTCCCACAGAAAAAAATTGTGTCCTGTCCCGATCCCGGGCCAGAGTAGAAATCTAAATTCTGTCCCGTCCCACTCCTGGTGAAATTACTCCCACTCCCATCCCGCTCCCATTCAGAATGACTCCCGCTCCTGCACCACTCCCATTCTTGTTGTCTTCAATAAGATTTCTCCCAATACATTGAATCTGAATTTCTATGAAGGGTCAGTTAAGTTTCTAACTGTAGTAACTGTTGGTCCCTCCATTGTTGTTTTTGAGTGCGGGTGAAAAACTCAGAGCGGAAGCACTGTTGGTTTTTGGGTCGTGTAGTTTTTTTTAACTTGCATTATAGTGCAGGCTTCAATGAAAAAAACTACAAAATGGCGGCGCCAGTATCAGATTTTTTTTCTTTCTATTTTATTTTATTTTTTGGCATCGATCCTAGTTTTTTTTAGTTACTATTGGTTTGCTCCCGCTCCTGTCTGCTCCCGTTAATGTTTAATTCTGTACCGTCCCAATCACGTGATCGTTACTAATACTGACTCCCATCCCACGGGAATCCCACGGGAATCCCGACAAAATGTCATTCTCCAATGAAAATGAATGTGCCTGATGTTAAAAATGTGTTTGGTCTGAAAGCAGAATTTGTAATTTAAGGAAAAAGATTTTAAATCAATTCAAAAGCTGCCTATTCAAAAGTCTGCTCGCTATTAAAAAGTTTGCCAAAATCTAACTTCTTTTGCGGTGAAGAAATGTTAGTGAATAAATCTTCTTTCTATTTAGAACATGTTTCAGCAAGTTATCTGATATTAGACTATTTTAAAACATCTACTGGAAGTTTCTTTAACGAATGGCCCTTAGTGATCGCAAAGATATATACAAGGTACATGAAATGGAGATCTGAGTTTTCAGAGATGTTACCATCAATTAAAAAGTATAAAACAAGCCTATGATGATTTGCCAGAATGATACCAGATGTATATTTTTTTATTCCAACATCCCCTATAGGTTTCTTATACAGACACAAGTATATTAATATTTTAGATGACATTTGATTGTTATATGCCCACTTCCACCTGGATACATTCTTTATTTAGCAAGGGATCAGGTTTGGCTTTTACTTGCCTGACCTTATATTGTGCTACAGAATCTAAAACACTTTGGCATGTTGAGTTAAGCCACAAGCTGAGTTCCTCACAGTCATATGGATTCAGTAAGGCTGCTGTTCTGATTAAATACCAACAACCGAAACATGATGAAGTAGACTGAACAGTTGACTGAGCAGGCAGAAACCAAGAGCAATGTTTTCAATGTTGAAATCTGGTTCACTAACCTTCTAAGAGTTTGGGGACAAACTTTGAGAGTTTCTGAAGAAGCCGGTTGGCATGAGACGTCAGTGGTCAACCTCAAAGAAATTCTGAGTCTGTCTAGGTAGGTTTGAAAGGAATCCTTCTTTGACAATTACTTGTTAGTCAGATCTGAGAGAGCAGAGACGGGTAGAATGATCAAGGGGAAAAACCAGACTACGGAATCCTAGAGCCTGTCCAGAGTCAGAGCCAGGTGATCTAAGATCCAGAGAAAATCCAAAGGGGAATCCAAGAGCAGGTTCAGAGACAGAGCCAGATGATCCAAGAAAAAAAGACAATCAAGGAAACTTTCATATGAGCTTTCCAGTAGGTAGGTCAGGGAAAAGAAAACAGGTCAGAGATCGCAAAACACACTATGACAGCTCCCATAGGGTTCAGGCAGGCTCACAGAATCGGGAAACAGAATAGGTCAGAATAAGGCAGGCAGACAGGTAACAGGAGTGCTAGACCTCAAGGTCTTTACAGGTTTGACCCAGGACACATCAAACATTGGGTGGATTCCTATTGCTCTTAAAAGACATGAAGAAGGCGGCCACAGTATTCAACACCTTAGGGATTGAGAAGGAGCCGATGCAGCGAAGTGTCAGATTTCTGCTGTCCACAGGAAGGGGCAATTCCTGAGTACAGAACCAGACCTTCTAACTCACTTAATTGACAGCTTTTAACTTGGCTGCAACTCTTTTGATCATGGTCTTAAAGCCTCTCCTCCATACTTGCTGGCACCTCATTGCAGTCATATGGGCTAACAGAACTTGGCAGGCAGTAGATGTCCAGAGGTAGGACTCCGAGAAGGTTTAGCTTGGTTCAATTGAGTACAGTGTCCTTGACATCAGGGATCAGGATGGGGCACCACAAGTGAGACTGAATGACTTGGATTGTTTTTGTGAGCCCACGATGAAAGAACAGACGAGAGCTATGACAGAATTCCAGAATCTTTCTAATCAGGTGGTCAGGAACAAACAGACGATGCTTTGGGGAATCCTCAAGGGGATCTTGATTGTGAGTGGCCTTTCAGACCTCTGTCTCCAGGTCAACCATGGTCAGAGCCAAACAAACTCAATCAGGAAGGATGAATTCTCTGCCACCACCTGTCTCCTCCTCTGAGGTCTCGAACATCTGGGATAGAGCATTGGGTTTCATGTTTTAAGTTCCGGTTCAGTAAGATAGTGAGAAGTGAAACCTACCAAAGAACAGGGCCCACCTCTAGCTTGACGTCGATTGAGGCGCTTGGCAGATCGGAGGTACTCAAGGTTCTTGTGATTGGTCCAGACAATAAATGTTTTTTTAGCCAGTGTCTCCATTCCTTCAGACCTAATATAACAGCCAAAGGTTTTGCGGTCTCTGACATCATAATTATGCTCTGGTGATGATAGGTTTCTGGAAAAGAAAGCACAGGGGTGGAAACAATCATCTTCAGGCTTTTGACTCAGAATTGCTCCTACACTGGTACTGGAGGAATCGACTTTCAAACTGAATTGTGTCTCTAGATCCAGAGAACAGGGACTGAGGTACACATCAGTTTCAGGTTGCAGAATGCCTTCTCGAGTTGGTCATTCAAGAAAAACGTAGTCTTTGAAGATGTGAGAACGCGTGGGAATAGGAGTCGCAACCTGACTGTAGCTCTGAATAAAACATCTGTAGAATTTGGCAAGTGTAAGAAACCTTTGTAGCTGTTTCCCGTCAGTGGGTATCTATCCAAAGCCAGAACGTTGTGGGAAGAGGATCCAGAGAAGTACTCTGGGTCCACTCTGGAATCAATAAAAACAGGCCTGGTGAGAGACAGATCTTGATGAAAGACAAACAGGGAAAGTCAGGTTGGGAGAATTGGATGTGTACACTGTTTCTATGATGTCATTAAAAAACCAAAGTTCAGATGTGTTACAGTCCATTCTGACCAAATGCGAGACCTGCTGAAAATTTTCTAGTTTCATGTGCTTTTGCTTGACTGCAATTCAATTCAGTTTATTTATATATTGGTCAAAGTAAGATAAATCAATGAAATATTGTCATTGAATACTTTTTGCTGTACAAAGTTGACTGACAAAAGAAAATCACACAGAACTGGATTAATGGAAATCAAATGTATTAACCAATGGAAGCCTGGATTTCGAGTCACACACAAAATTAAAGTGGAAAAAACACACCACAGTCTGATCCAACAATTATGCACTATGATATCCTTAAAACAGGTCAAAGTGAGACTCTGTATTGTGCGTGGCCTCTACATGCCTGTATGACCTCTAACAATGCCTGGGCATGCTCATGATGAAGTGGCAGATGGTCTCCTGAGGGATCTCCTCCTAGACCTTGACTAAAGCATCCAAGCATCTGTGGTGCAATGTGACATTGATTGGATGGACTGAGACATGATGCCTTAGATATGCTCAATCGGATTCAGGTCGGGGGAATGGGCAGGCCAATCCATAGCTTCAATACTTTCATCTTGCGGGATCTTCTCAGTATGCAGTCAGTTCCTCCAGTCCTCTCAATCATCTAATTTTTCATTTAAAAGAAGCAGGGTACGGTAGCTGCAGGATATTTTAACAATTCCACCTTCCTCAGTTAAGGCAAGAGGGGGTCCAACCTGCTACTAGCAAGGTGTACCTAATAAAGTGGCTGGTGAGAGTAACTCTGACATCTGGAGTTTACAACAATCTTCATATTGGAGTGGCTGAATTTTTAGGTGATGGAATAAATTTGTACTGCTACCTTTTGCAGCAATGGTTTTGCGGAACGTCTTTCAAATTAGCGCCTTTTGTTTGACGTTCTCAGTGTGAAATCAAAACCACTGCCATATTGCTTAGCTGAAACACCTGCTGTTGTGGTATTCAGTTTGCCGTTCATTGTAGTATGCATGCCATGCAGAAAATACTCCAGTTTGGCGGAGGGGTTTACAATGCTTTCAAAGTGTGTTTGAATAATAAAAGTCTCAGTGAAATAGATGCAAACAGCTTAATGTCATGATGCAAATTTGTACTAGATGGTTACGATAGTGTCATTTTAACTATTGTGCGTGGGAAAACTCAAGAGACATTGAGTATACACGATATATTGCCCACCCCTAACTCCAGCACAGACCCCGGTCTGTCACTGCCCACTCCTAAGCATTGGGGCATTATGTGTGGGTAGATTTAAAAGGAAGTACTGCCGAATCTGACTGTCATCCAGATGCAGGTCGGATGACCCAAAGTTAACACTTTTTTTTTTAGTGCCTCTGGAGCTTTGCCAGAAATTGATGGTACTCCCAAGCCGATTCAAAAATTCTTCATAGGGAACAATTTAGCAACAATCTGTGATGTTAAATTTCAGCTGTGCTAGACCTTGACAGGAACTGCTTTGGTGTTGTCATGGGTAATGGCAGGTCCACAGCGAAGGATTTGGGAGGCTGGTGATTTACTAAATAATAAACAGTCATTCCAGTCACTAAATAAGGTAAACATGGCCACTGTTATATTCAATAACAGAACAGTAATTACTTTTTAAATTTTTACAAATACAATAATACTAATATATCTCAGAACATTTTGACCTAAAAGTTAAGAAGTATTTTATCAGTTGACAGAAAACTTTTCATTTGTAAAGCTACATATTTATTACATATTATAAAGATACATATTTATGTATATTTCTATACATATTTTCTCCACACTGAAATGTACTTTGCCTCCAATGACTACATGAACAGAGGTCATATACAGGCATTAAACTTATGACTGAATTGATTTAAAAAAATGATTGGGGGCAAAAGAGTGCTATACAGATTGGGAAAGACCATATAGGACATCACAACCACTTACTCAAGTCCTTGGCCGCTAAACAATTAATACAAACTCACATTTTATTAAATATGCAATAAAGACTATTATGGGTGAGTGTGGAAATAACAGCCATTCTTGCAAGCATTAAAGTGTCTAGCTCCATTTGAGGCTCATTTATGGAACCTCTCCCATTAAGGCTACATTAATACTGCAGGCACAGTTGAAGGGCATAGGAAAGTACTCTTCTAAATATTAAAGATGGCTGTCACAGGAAAAATATGTTGTCAGCAGGCTGAAGAATTAGGGCTATGTAAATTTCATCACATCCCCTCACCTAATGACAAAGCAGAGATCAAAATGTCACAAAGGACAAAATAGCTTTCCATATCTGATTTAAACAAAGTCAGACACATTATTATTATTTAATGACTGCCTGTGTTCTGGATGAAGACACACACACACACACAAAAATCTTATCCACTTGTTTTGTTACCCATCTTAAGAATCTGTTCAATAAATAGGCATCTTCACAAAATCCTAGTTACGATAATGATGAGGCATATACATTCACAATGTCATTTATTAACTTTCCGCCTTGAAGATATAGGGGAGGATGTTCTTTTTCCAGGTGGATCATCAAAATAAGTGGTCCTCCTACGTGTCAATCATTCTGGTGATATGTTTACATAAGGCAGTCCTACGTGCTCATCCCTACGTTGGGATAAACAGCACATGGGCTCATTGTCATGATCTCAGCGCCGGTAGCTTCTCTGATTACCCACTTTATTCACCTGCTGTACCCTCCCCACTCTCTTATTATCATTTATCTTGTTCACCTGCTTCCTCTGCTATATATACAGTTGAGCCCAGCTCTCGGGGCCAAATTATTATTTGTGTGTTCTTAGTTTATTCGCGTCAGTTGTTCATGTTTGTTTCATGAGTTTTAGTTAAGTTTCTGGTTCATATCCTGACTCTGAAAGGCCTGTGGATTGAAAGGGTTTAATATTTGTCTCCTGTCTCCTGGTCATGTCCCAGCTCTTCTCAACTGAGCCCTCAGGGTTTTGGCTCGGAACGTAGGGGAAGGCCAGATTTAGTTCCCATAAGCCTGGCTCCTATGAGGACACTCATTTAAAATTTGCCATTTATACTGGGACCATGTGCTGTCTATATTCCTTTCTACCACTGAGCCTGCCTGACTTCATCTGTGTGTGTCTGGGCATGCTTTTGGACCCGTCTGCATCTGAACCTGCCTTCACACTCTGAGGATTCCTGAAAGCCTCTGTTCCTGATTGGATCGAAACCTCTGATAAAACTGAGAACTCCTGGATTCCTGTACTGTTCCTGCCCAATCTGTTTTCCCCTGACTTGTATCGGCTTCCTGGATGTTCTCCAGGGCTGCAGCATTTGGGACACTCTAGGCGGTCCACGTCGCATCTCATTGGCAGCCCATTGGCTTCCATCCATCTTCTTTAAAGAAAGGAATTGTTAAACTAGGTAAGTGACTCACTCTGATAATCATCTCCTGTCAGATGATCGTGGTCACTTACCTGTGTTTCTCTCACATCCAGAATGGCAGTGATGGGTTGCGTCCCGCCCCCTGCAGCTCCTGCGGCCTGATTATCCTCAGCAGCCCGCCTTTCTGTTATGTTTTATTTTCTGTCATTAAACGTTTTGAATCCTCCCATTCATTGACTCGCCTTGAATACTGCGTCTTGCCCGTTTATGACACTTGTAGTCCATATTAGATCCTACTGAAAGCTCTAAATGCACAGGTAACAAAAGAAAAAAATCTTGATAGACAATAGCTTGTTTACTAAGCTGTAACATGCGAAAGTTATCTATAAAGGTGCTCTTAGCTACAGAGACACACACTTATTTGCATTCACAATATCCGTATTATGATAGGCTTTCCACATATTTTTTTTTAACACATTTGCTTGTGAATACATTTTCACCTACTGGTGGTGTGTCTGACATAGTGGAACATTTGCAAATCTTCTTTTGGAAACAAAGCTTGTATGAGTGATGCAAACAGCAACTTGTAAACAAACTTGCACACGTTTAATAGACGGTTCCTCTCTAGAGCAGGTACAGGGTTGTGCATGTGCATTTTCTTTAAGTGGAGAGGGCGATTCTTTTCAAAAATGAGGGAAAATCTTCCCTTATACCTTTAAGTTTTGCTCAAATAATTTATCTACATCATTATCCCACACTCAGCTACTGATTGCTTGATAATGAAATAAAAACTCTAAAACATTTCCACTTGAGGAGTTCTGGATAAAGCATATTCACAAAGATTTTGTTATGCATTTTTACAATTTTGGTTTAATTACAGTTCTAAGTGGGTTGCTCAGTAAGCAACGTACTTCAAATTAGTTGATCAATTAATCACAATTAATTGTAACTTTTTTAAATTGAATCTTTTCATTCTTAAAAACGGCAAAAAATTGGTCAGATGTTTTGTCCCCTTTTTTCTGGCTGAGCTAGTTTAACTGAAACAGATAAAAAAAATGTGTTAAAAGCTGCAGCTCGGGAAGTGCCAGAGGTGATGGAAAGCCAAGAAAGACAGTAGAGGACGAAACTGTTCTGCAAGAGAACACGTCACTCCACTCAATAACCTGTCCCTAAGAAGCAGGAGAATGTGGCAGATATAACATCAAAGGTATACTGATGATGCAGAAGCAGGTTCCCAGGCAGTGTTGAAGGAAGTGAGGGCATTACATGGGAGACAACAGGAGGACCTGGCCCCCTCACTTTAATTTACTTATTTCATTAATATTAAAATGGAGAATGGAAAACACTATGCTACCAAGAAATATATGGATTGGTAAGCCGAGGAAATGAAGAAGGATGTTAGGGCACTAATAACCTTCTCTAAGAGCATCAGGACGCAGGTAGTAAAACTATGATAGAAGAAGAGCGGCCATCTGTTGAAATAACAGGTTCTATTTCCTGATGCCTAATAACGGATATGTCACCTGCTGTACAATGCAGAGTTTCCAAGATGGTGGCCTCACTATCACCATTCTAATGTGCTTGTGTGCTTGTGTGAAACGTCATCAGCCTCAGCCCTAGTACTGTTCCAATTAACAAGAACACAAGACAAAGAATGGACAAAGTCCCCGGATGTTGTTCTTGCCATCCCAGTATGCATCAGAGAAGACTTGTACGTTCCCAAGATTTACAGATGTCCCAGCATGCACCATGGCAGTGGCAGCTTCCAGTGGAGCGTTCACAGAGCTCAGAGTAATAAGTTAAAAGTTCACTTTTCTGTTGCCATTGTTCTACTACTATTAATAACAGGAGGTGAAATGCAGCTCCAGACTAGCTCTGAATGTGGTGATGTCATGAGTATGTTTCTGTTTCAGTAGACCCTGATTTTTTCTGTGTGCTTGTGTTCTCCCCGAGTCCATACTTTTCTGTGTTCTTGTCAAGACTGTACTTGTTAAGAACACAAGTTACTTTTTGTAAATTAAGAAATGGTCCATCTCACCTTTCACCAAACCTTCCTCTGAGACCCCTAATGCAACAGCTTCCACTAGCAGGAGGTTCCCCAACCAGAGTACTTTATAGTATGCCTGTTTCACTGGTTATGCTTTACAGAACCTGCCCCAGGTCAAAGGTAGGCAGATTTTAAAATTGACTACAATGATGAGAAGCAAGCAGGTCTTCAAACTGTGAAAAGACAACCAGCAGCAAAAAGCTTCCAGGTCCTGGTTTATATTCAGCTCCAGTAATGCCTCAATAGTATCTGCTGTGGCAGCCAGATTCCTCTCACTTTTAGTCTAGGTTCACCAGCCAAGTGTGTCAGTTTCAAGATACAGTTTAGGTCAACAACCATTTTTCAGGATACAGCTAGTTCCCTAGCCTCATAAAGCAACCTAAACCACCCAAGTGCCTCCTGCAGCAAGCAAACGCTAGTAGCCTCAAACATCCTGCTAGTTTGCTTCCTTTACCAACCTTGTGCATCCTGCCAAAAAGCAGCTTTTCTGGATACTCAGAAACAATTGGCATCTAGCTCAAATCAGACACCAATGGAGACTGCAAATAAGGTGAAAAAAGAAAAAAAAAAAGAAACAAAACAAGAAAAACTTGTCAATTTCCAGCATGAACTACGAAAATGATTAGAAGGATGATGCAGTTACGTGCTTTGTCCACAGATGCCTAACCCTATGCTCATAAATGTGATGCTTTCCCCATGTGTGTATGTGAGCGTATGGTCCCAAGTAATCTAAATCTGCAAAATTACTGTCCCAAAAAAGTTAAGAGAATGACTTACACGATTTTTAAAAGGTGTTTATATACAAAAAAGGTATCAAAATAAACAAGAAAAACTTTATAGGTTCAGAGATTGAGGTTCCGCTGCCTGAGAGCTGAGCATAAAAGGCCAAGCATTGGGGAATAAATCACAAGAGCTGTAAATGCCATGGTAAACTGTTAAAGAAATTAAAATAAAATAAAGAAATAAAATAATTATGAAAATATATTTTTTAAAAACAGTCATTTTGCAATCATTTCTGAAAAATCTCCTTTGAATACAATACACGTGTACCGTATATCACCTGACAAGGTCTGTCATCCCTTCATCACACTCTTCATCTTTCTCATTAAACGCATAAACATAAAAATCCTATTCGTGAAACTGAACCCAAACATTCCACATTTTGTGTAATAAAAAGCCAACGGGTTGCATAACACAGTTAACTGAATGTATGTCTGACAGTCAGAAGTGTTTTAAGCAGTTACAGGTTACTGAACCTTTATGAACTTTCCATCCATCTATCCAAGTCTGGAGCACTTGCAAAATTTGTTCATATATGAGATAAGATTAGAAATAGGAGAACTATCATGAATGGGACATTTTCTCCTAAATTCCTTGTACAAACGATTTATGAACACATTTATTCATATGAGCGCTTCTTGCATGAGGCCCAATGTTCCTATAAATGTTGGTATCCAATTAAATGCTGCTCTGACTTTATCATATCAGATAACTTTCAAGTGGTGAAGTGTTCTGTGAACTCACACCCAAGTGTGTGTGTGTGTGTGTGTGTGTGTGTGTGTGTGGGGGGGTGTGAGTATTGCTATGTAAGTTTGAGTTAAGTGTATATCAGGCAAATCTGGAGTTGTCTCCTCTGTGAGATTGCCCAGTGCACTGCTGTCCTCTTTCATTGTCCTGCAGCTAGGTTTTAAAGCTAGCCCTGGCCAGCAGCATCCTCTCCTCGCTCTGGTACTGTTTGCTAGGCAGGCTATTCCGATCTACCACTGTGGCTTATAAGGGGTATTGTCGATTGCATCATCCTGGTCCTGGTGAATTAAGCTAGTTGGCCATGTGGTGCAGCCAGAGCAACCTATCTCTGAACAAAATACTTTTCTGGACTTTAGGAGGACATCCTCAACAATACTTTGCTGGACATCAATGGACCTGTGGTCAGGCTGGTCAGACTACACGATCAATGTACAGTGGTGAACTAGCCAGTTTGTGTCATAGGTTGATTTGTAGTGTATGCTTACCTTTACAACCTAGTTTTCGATATTATAGAGGCTTATTTACTGTCTTTTAAAGCCACACCATTTTTATACACACTTACACAGTTAATAATCACATCCCCAGGCTTTATTTTTGAGGGCCTGGAAAACAGTCCCCCAGATTGTTAAAAGGGTCAAGTTTGGTTTCTGTAGTACCACAAGCAGCAGCAGTAACTGAAGATGTGTGTACAAATGTAATATTTATACCTTGTTTTTAGTAAATATACTTTAAAGTTTTTTCTGTGTAGATAGTTTTTCAGAGCTTGTCTATTTTCCTTTCTGCTTTTGGATATTGTAGATGTCCATACCGTCAGGCTGCTCTGGCTGCTGGCTCAACCAAGTTCTGAATGGAGTTAGCTGTCATAATGTCAATCAACTGGCCATTTCCTGTTTTAAAAATAACATTATGCATGATCTTAGAACATTTATTTTAAAACACTTTAATTGGACAAGCATGCATGTGATGAGTTGCATACTCATCACCATTTATGTATTACTGATTTCAAGGTATTGAGAACAACGCAATGAGTTATGTTGTATTTATTTTTGCGGTGGGGGGTTATTTTTCAAAATATTGAATAATTTTAATCAAGACATACTTCCATCAGATCCATATTTATGATTATATTGAAATATATTTCAGGGCATTTTAAACTGGAAAGTTAAGTTTCAAATTAGGCTTAGTTTTTGGATGCTTGCTGTAGACATCAAAAGGTAGTACACATCAAAAGCATTTTTTCCATGTGTGGATGCAAGCCCTTTTTAATTTCATCAATGGTCTTTTCCTTTGGTCTGACTTTTTCATTAGAATTTGACATGAACTGTAATTATAATTATCGGTACTACATGTTCAATGTAGGTCTTCTTATTTAAATATGTCTTAGAGACTGCCATAAGTGATGGCTGCAAAGTGTAATTGAGTTTGATCATTGATCTTCATCATTCACCATCACTTAGATCTTGCCCAAGGGTTTAGCAAATGTCTTCTTTTAACAGACCATTGGATTTTTCTAATGGACTTTAGAAACTAAAGTAACATTCAAGTGTACACATGACAAAAAATATGCATGAGAATTTTTTATTCTTTTGTTATAAAACCTTACTTTTGAATATTTCCAACAAATTATCCACAGATTTAAATTGATCTGATTGAAATGTCTCGCTATATCAAATTTAATTTACTATTTGAGCATTTTAGAAGAATAGGAAGAATAAAATAAAAAAGAGAGGAAGAAAAAGAAATACTAGTTTTTGTCATTTTTAGCAGTATAGGTAAAGACAGTTTCTGTTTTGAGGTTAAAGTTTTAGACACACTAAAGGACTAGGTTTAAAGACACAAAAAAATAAAAATAAAAACGTTTACATTTATCTGCTGTGATTCATTGACAGGCATTTCTACAACATTGTATCATGATCTTGGCACTATACGCTGGGTTTTATTCCTCCTCCTCTAATCTGGTTTGCTCCATCTCAGCCTAATTATCTCTCATCTGAACCACCTGTTTCTTCTGCTATTTATTCCACCGGTTCCCACCCCATGGTGCCAGATTATTCCAGTGTTTCGGTTTATGTAACACTAGCTCTCTGATCTTTGTTCTGATTATCTGATTCGGACCTGTTTCTGCCCTGTGGATCCTGAGTTTTGCTTTGCCCCTGTTTGTTCTGCTCTTCTCTGGACTGATTCCTGGATTTCTAATGGCTTACCAAACCTGAACTGTGCTACTGACCTCGGCTTGGATTCTACTTCTACCTCATCTGCTCTCTGATCTTCTGGTCTGGGAACTTGGCCTTGCAACGACTTCGGCTTTGGATATTCCCTTCTAGACACTGTTGCTCCTCGGCATCAGTCGGCATCAGCTCCACTCATCACTAGGGATGGGAATCGAAAACCGGTTCCTGTTCAGAACCGGTTCCGTATTTTCTGATTCCATGGCATTCGTTTGGCAGCTCGCTGAACGATTCTTTTTTCGATTCCCGCAGCACCAGAGCCTAAAGCGCTGGCTCTGGGGAGCATGCCTTACGTCACGTTTTTTTACGCAATTTGAAAGAACTATTCGAGGAGGAAGACAACGAGCTGCGGTCACTTTGTGAATCAAAG
>NW_015150665.1:444280-455123 GCF_000732505.1 Cyprinodon variegatus
TTCATTTTTCATTTAAACACAGATGTTACTCCAGTTTCACATTTCCTGTGGACATCTTGATCTTGTTGAGTTTGTAAGATTGTGCAATAGTTAAGTAAACAAAGTTGATGATGATAATCAAACTGTTTGTTCTCCTTTTTTCCCCAAATGGAATTGAAAAAAGAATCGAATAGTTTCACAAGCGAAGGACTGTCTCCTTGTAAGATTCATCACATACCTCTGTGATCGGACTGAACTCTGAACCAGAGGATCCAGTTTATCCGCTCCAGCTGTCAAGGAGCCGCACGCTGTTAGTAAAATAAAGACTTTTGAACTCATTCAGGTCTGTCTGTTTTGAATATTGGATCCAAGGTTTTCGAGCTTCTGACACATTCTGTAAACCCACGAATGAAAAAGAATAGATATATTTTAACTGTTCTAGTTAATCTCAAAAATTCAAGATAACAACTATATTTTTTGTGAGTATCTGTCTGACGCAAAATGGCACTCTAATTTAAACTTGACTATCATTGCATATTTCTCTAAAGGAAAAATATATTGGGAGTGTTAAAATAAATGGTTAAAGTGGGGAAATATCTGCTGTTAAGACGGAAAAACTGAAGGGTTGTGGCCAAGATTAGATCTTACATTTGATGATTATTTTTGATAAAAGAAAAAAAAAAGCATACATTGATGTTTTTAAAATGGTAGCCTTTCGTAGACTATCGTCATCCAAGATTTATCTACCGCTCACTTTGCAATAAATAAAAAGCAAGTTTTTTTTAAATAAGTTCTTAAATATGCATGTGAGAAATTGATCACAGGCCTATGTTCTAAAGACATGCAGCCAAGAGAAATACTTTTTTAGGGGTTTAGGGGTTGACAGAAATCACCAACCATCAAAACCCTCCTGAAGCTAAGTAATTAAGAAAAGAAAAACACATTTATGAGGCTAAGCCTAACTTGTATGAATATAAATCCAGGGAAACCAATGCTATTCAAACAATGTATCTTTGGTTAAGGTTAAAAATGTCTTGGTCCCTTTGGTTTATTATAATTTAATTCTTAAAAGAAAGGCAAACTTTCCCTTCGATAATCAATTTTGACAAAATACGAATAAGAACAAAGTATTTTGAGACACCTGAGATAATATGTGGATAGGTAAGCCTGATTCGATAATGGAATAAGATAGGTGATATGTTTTTGTGAAGAATATATTACAATATTATGTGATATTTTGTAATAGTGTGGCTCACTTTACATAAAACACTGATGTTTTAGAGGTTTGTATGGTCCAACAAAATAATTTTGCATTATTTGAGGTAATGTATCTGCCCGTTTAATAATTTTGCCAGTTTTCTCCCCCATCTTGCTTGAAACATTCCATATTTTAACCAACTTTCAGTTTCATATTTTTTTTCCTCCAAATAATCTAAAATTTATTTTAATCCTATTTCATGTTTTTTTTGCTTTTAACTTCCAATCCATCAACAAATTGCTAAGACTAGAAAAAAAATAACTTTTACAGAAGTTACCAAAACTATTAAAGGGACAGAATTGCAAATACATTCAAGATTAAATAAACATTCAGATCATCTTAAGAAACATATTTCTACAAAACAAAAGTATTTATTAGAATCTCTGTTTGATTTTAACAAAGTAATTCCACCAGAAGAGTGAACCAGAGCTTAAAAACTAAATTATTTAGGGATAAATACAAGAATTGGGACTCTGATGGAGAAAAAAAAAGAAAAAAGAAAAAACCCTTATTAGGGTTTGACATGTGCAAATCAGCTTCCTTTTAGGAGGGCACTGTTTAATAATGCTGAAACGGGTATAATGCTGAAATTTGTGTATGAAACTAATATGGTACATGTTTTTTCTGTACAATAACATAAAAGTCACTTCATCACATGCTATGAATCCCTTTTAACTGTTTGAGCTCCTGAAATAAAATCCACAAAGGATACACCTGTGTATCATCACCTATAGCTGCTCTGCTTCACATGCATCACAGCTCTTGAGACATCCTTCAGGATTTCTCGCTGTTATCAATTTCCAGGTCACAGTCAGGAGGACGGATGAGAAAGGATATGAGGGGGCAGGAAACAGGGAACAGATGAAAAGAGCCTCTTGTGTGCACCTTAGGTTTGCATCAGTCCCAGCTGCTCTGAATCTCTTTGATTAATCCCCAGCTGCCATGGCTGAATGCTCCAGAGTATTTAAATCAGAGACAACTCTTTTTCCACTTTCTCAATTTGTGTCATTCTTTTAACAACTGTGCAACAGACTAAAAAATCAAGTTATGCATACAATTTTTTTCTTTGAGGTTTTGCATTTATTTTCAGTTCCCCTAGTTTTTGCTAGCTATTTTTGTAGTCTATCAGTTTCCAACCTGTGTGGCTCAGTTATCCTGTGGTTTTTCAACAGCCAACATTCTCAAAATCCAGACATGCACTCTTCAGTTGCCCACAGTGTCTCTCAGCAGTGTGCTTGTTCTTCCTTGTCTTCAGCAAACTGCCTGCTGATCCTTTACTGTTTAGTTCCAAACTAATTTATTTCAAAGCTTCTTGGTACCACAAGAAAAGTCCAGTTATTATAATCGCTTCTATCAGACTTTTGGGTACTGGAAAATAAAAATTAAAAACTGGAATGAAATGCCACTTTTAGCTTTAAGATTGAGTGCCCTAAGTTGTCACTTTAAATAGTTGCATTAAGATTTAAGCTGTGCAGCCATGATAATTAATGTGCATCATATTATATGATATGTGAATTTGGCATCTAAGATAATCAGTAGTGAAGTGGTCTCTGGAGTAGTGGGTATTATTTAATGCAGCCCAGAAACAATGACATGTCAAACCGCTCTATGGAGTTTCTTCCTTTGCAATATTTACTTAACATCATATAATTTCTGCTATCTGATCTCAGGAAGGAAGGATTATGAAATAACTAAACGCTGGCCTACAGACTAGTGAGAGACAATTATGGATTGTGAGTGAACTATTCCTTGTTCCTTACTCTATTCACATGAATGACACCTATTCACTCTCTTTGCAAGTCAGTAGTTCCTTTCGAAAACTGTCTCTTTAAACAACGGATTCACAACAGTAAGTGTGGCCACTATTAAAATTAATATAATTTAATCAGGAGCAGTTTGTTGGTATTACTGGTCACACAGGCAACCTGCATGGATATAAAATACAGATGATGCAAACATGTTGTTTCAATTATTATTTAAACATTTATCTAAATAAAACATTTTAGATGTGAATTTGACATCCTTGTTCATATTTCAACTTGGATCTAAAAATAAAAATGAAGCGCATCAAAAACCAGTCAGATAAACTGAAAGTTGATAAATTCAATTACAATTGAAATGAAGTCTGTTTATTCTTAATGCACCTTTTTCCTCCTTGTTTGCACCTTCTTTAATTACTATGCCAATATGTGACCAGTGAATTTCTCCGCTGCAAGATCACTAAAGCTCATCTAAACTAATCTATTTTTGTGTAACTCTTTAAATATATGTATGTAGGGCCTATATCATATGATGGTTGGAATTCATCATTCAAATTATAAAATAAAACATGTAACATAACAAAATTTAACATGTAAAGGCATTTACAACACATCAAAAATTATACATTCTCCTAATCCATTACTGTTGAGCCCTGAAATATTATTAGCATAATTTACGAGGTCCAACGATAAAAATGGCCAACGCCCACCTAGCGTAGTTGATGTTGTCATCCAAAGTTTTACCTACATCTTTGGCTAAGGGCGAATAGGAACCTTCCCCTTCACTGACAGCATCTCCGACGAGGATGGGGGGCTGAGCGGGCATCAATGTTCGTCTTAACTGTTACGGGGTAGCATCACTACCATTAGCTCAACTGCTGGCTAATGTTAATTCACGAGGGCATTTGTAATTAGGAAATGAAAGTGTTGTTTGACTAGCTCGCTTCATATTACAGATTCTTTGCTAATTCTAAAGGCAAACCATTTAAAGTAAACTTTTAAATGTTATTCAATATATGAGCAATACTAACCTCAGCAGGAACCGCCCCTCTCTGCCTCCGATTGACTTACTCATCATCATGCCTACAGGTAACCAATGTTATCAGTAAAGCCAGTGAGTACCAGCCAATTAAAGGCAGAGTAGCGCATATGATGGCTTCACTATCCTAGGAAAAAAATATAAAATTTGGATCAGAGATTCTCCTTAATTATGCGGATCATGGGGGTTTTAGAAGTGGATTTTTATGCAATGCTGATTGAAAATTAAGTGGGTATACACCGTGTACCCGTGTATACCCTAGACTAGAGGCCATGGATTAGCGGATCAGGGTCCGGATCCGGACCCACCTGCAGGCTAAAATAAACCCAACCTGATTTAAAACATTTATAAATTACTGCATGTTGTCCGGCAACAGTGTCTAACTTCACTTGCGCTGCTACTTCTGTTAACATGGTAAAGCCCTCTGGAGCATCTGGGACCAGGCTACATGTGATACAAATTAGCCAATCAGCTGTCAGTCTGAGTCACTGCTGCAAGTCACTTTTAGACACAGCAGACAAACCTGTGGCAAGCCGGGCGATAGGAAAGAAGGAGAAGACAATGAGTAAAGAGAGCAGAGAAAGTGTGGACTGCTGGAAGAACTGCAGTTAACCAGTGAAAGAAAAGTGAAACGGTGTGCTTAAATGTGACTCTAACATTTTGAATACGTTTAAGTATGTTCTACCTGCTGCTGTAAAGCAGGATTCTCCACCATGACCATAATCAAAAATAAATATCGATCCAGGCCCACGAATGAGCACCTTGATATGTGCTTAAGAATGGCTTTGTCCCTAATCAAACCCAGGTTTAAAAGCTTTGCAGGGCAGTGTAAACCCCCCTGCTCTCATTAAGCCATTAAACAAAACAAAAAAAAAACAGTCAGTTCAGGTGTTTAATAAAATATGTGAATCAAGAAATTGCCTATATACCAAACTAAATAACTGTTGTTCTCTACTTCAAATAACACTTTAGATTTTAAAATGTAAAAATGTTCCATTTCTTTCTTATAATTTTTTATTTAAAAAGTCAATATATAACATGGATGTTAAATTCTATTTAAAGTAACAGATTATAACACATCTGGACTTTTACATAAATATGGAATTTATCAAAATTAACGTGTGAAAGTTTGCAGCAATCCAAACAAACTTTTGAACTACTGTAAGAATTGGTGGTGGTCACACAAACTAAATCCACAATAACAAGCTTAAAAGCATCTGAAAACCACCAAAACTTAAATATGACTCCATAAATTCAATTTAAACTGGAGGAGTATGGAATTACATGTCATACAACACAGCAGCGCAAGCAGTTGAGCAGGTCTACCTATTGAAGTTTAACTATTTACAGTATTTGTGTAATGCAGTTGCAAATAAGTATTTAAACCAGTGGCAGCTGGCCAATAGAGGGCACTAGGGCATTGCCTCACCCACCACATGACTCTGATGAAGACATAAAAATAGTTATATATTTTCATAATTTTAAATTAAAAACTTAAATATTTCAAAATATATTAATATGTATTTCTAAGATGTGCAAGATATATATTTAATCTTTAATGACTAGTAAAGCGTCATTTAATTTTCCTCTGGATTGATGACGTATTTCCGCCCTAGGGCGTAAAAATCTTTGCTCATTGACTGACGTTAAAAGTTGTACATGCGCAGTAGCTCCTCTGCAATACAAAGGTATAAGAGAACTGCAATACAAAGGTAATACTGCAACATGACAATGTTGGAAGACCCAAGCGTTATCATTAAAACAAGGTGCATGTCTCTCTGGTGCATTTTTTTTTTAACAAGTAGTTTTATAAACCAAGATGATAAAAATAACCACACTTGAGTTAAACCAGATGAACACTAACTAAAAGAAGACATTTTCTACATTAAAACTGCACCAGATGAACAAAAATGCAAAAGCCCGTCCAGGAAACTCACAGCCAGGCAGATGAGCTCTGAGCCAGCTCCCATGTCAGAGGATGAGGAGACCAAATCCAGCCAATCAGTCAGAGAAACAGGACTACACTGAAAAACAGGCATATCTCAAACATCTATGAACAAAGGTGTTGATGGCAGCACCACAGATGATATTTCTACGCTACTATGTGAAAAAGCAGAGAGAACATAGTGTTAGAGATTGAACTAACAAATTATGCAGAAGTAGGAGAATATAGATAGAATGATAAAAAAAGGGGTCCTTATGTCCTCCAGCAGTCTAAGCCTATAGCAGCATAACTATAGAGAGAGCTCAGGATAACCTGAGCTTCTTCTTCAGAAAAAATGCACTACAGCAAAGGAAATTAGAAATTTAGACATTGAACACTTAGCTCGTTTTAGAAATGAATAAATTCTCATAGACATGATAATATTAGGCAAAGGAGCCCTTTAGATTGCCTCTGTGCTGTTTCAAAGTTATTTGTTTTTGTTATTTTTTCAATCATTTATAGTCATTTAGAGTATGATTGGCAATCTACAACGGCAGTTATGATTTAACCTGTTAGTAACCACCTTTCTAAAAGTATCAAGAGAATTCTCATTTAACTTGCTTAATAAAAATGTGAAACTTGTAGTTTTGAATCCTGTATTTTATTTTGAAATTTATTTGAAACATTTTCAAACTTATGTTGAACATAAAAAGCTACAAAAAACAAATGTTATTGCACATTGAATCCTACCCAGTTATAATGGAAATGTGTAATTTGCATTAATTCTTAATGATTTGAGTGTTAACTTCAACAATATTCTATAGATTAAGAGCTTTGTTAAAACCAGAATAAATTAAAATAAGAATATCTAGAAGTTTAAAAATGGATATATATATTCTAATTCAGCTGGTTCGCCGATGTAACAACAGCTCATAAACATGTGGGCTGGTCATTCAAAACAGACCAAAACTAAGTTGGCAAAAGGACAAAAATGCTTAAACATGCTCTTAAAAGGAGTTGTAGCTAGTAGTGGGCTGGGATCATCAACGCCTCATAGCAAGGGGCAGCTGTGGGGTACTTTCTTTGCACAATCTCCACAGACAGATGTGCAGGTAAATTCCTCCATCCAGTCCAAAACTTGCTCTGATTATTCAGCTCAGATGGTGTGGTTTTAAAACCAAGAATACAACATACATAATTTATGCATACAGAACATTTACATAATAACTAGCATTTTAAATGCATTCATGGTTGTGGAAAACTGAATCACCCTCATAGCAAAATCTAACTGAAGCATTTGATTTCAGATGAAAGGAAATTTATTTAAACTTCCATACACATGGTCCACTTAATTTTACTTGAAGGTGGGCCATTTTGAATTCTTGACTGGAGTATGTAGAAAGTACACAACATGCAACTCTATACAATTTTTTTAACGCTCAAGCTGGTGTCACGATTTAACTAAAGATCTGACGCAAATGCAAATGACCAAACAGAGAGACCAGGGAAAAGTTTAACAGCTTTATTTAGAATAATAGAAGAGTCCAGTGCTGCTCTGAACACTGTCGAACCGGAACTGGAAAGTGAGGGGAAGACACTGTGGTTAGTTCAGGCTCAGTGGGAAATTAGATTCTTTGACTTGAAGAGGAGGAATAGGTTGCAGACTCAGTTTTCCAGAAAAGTTGTCTTTGGTGAATAGAGAAGCTGACTGCCACTTGGATTTTCTGCTGTACTGGAACGGGTTATTGCTGAGATTAATCCTCTGCTCAGAGAGAAGCCCCAGACTATCCTTGGGGGAAAGGTTGATCCAAACCACAAACTTGAATCCTCAGCTCAGTTTGGTTCTCAGCAGATCCTTCCTGGGGAGTGAAGGTCCCAAACATCCAGTTTGCAGGATGACCTCCTGCCGAGAGGCAAAAAAACCCAGCAATATTTAAACTCCGGTAAACAAAAGCTCAGTTTGACTCAGCCAAAACTCAGCTTGACCCAGCCAAAACTCAGGTTAGACTCTGGTAAACTAAGCATGGCTAGAGTACCCCAAACTGGTAAACACTCTGGTGTCGAGGTAGTGGCAGTCAGCTGCTTAAGAGCACTCCACAGGTAATGAGGCAACGAGCTGCAGGTGTGCAGGGAGGCCCAATGAGGACGGGGCACCACCTGGTGGAGGAAAAAAGGAAACACAAAAACAGACCACACAAACTGGATTCCTGACAGCTGGGATTAAATCATTACACCCATAATTTGACAGGTCATCGAATATTTGTTAAAGTCCTCCAATTACATAGGATAAACTTATAGTTTTTTATTGACGGCTTAAGGTATCCTGTAATGCGGCTTTTGGTCTCACTCGATTTGTCCACCTTGCTTATCCATTTCAGGCAAAGGGATGTGCTGAAGTACAACCTGTAATCACAACATTCAAATTGATCAAACTTTAACTATCAGTTAAAGACTATACAATTTCACTTGCATTAGTGTGCTTGTTGAATCATGTCATGTATGTATATAGCTTTTAAATTCATATCATTGAGGGCTAGTATCCTAACCTGACTCCGCCAGATGGATTTGCTCCGCATATCCATCTGGAAACCTTCCGTAGAAGTAATTTTGGGAAGGGCCGAAAATACTGGTTAGCTGATTGGCCTATGTTGGTGATAGACGGGCCAAATAAACCAAACAGATCAACGAAGCATATGACATAACAGAGCAACGACGAAGAGGAGCCAATTGATAGATCAAACTCTTGCCGAAACCAGTCGGGAGAAGAGCAAAAACATCTTTTCCTCTGAGAAAAGCCTCCAGAGCAGTGTTTTGCTCTTCTTTCAGTGAAGAAATACAGTGTAATTCCGATAAAACTTGCTTGATAGCCCCGCTAATGCTAGTTTCATCGGCTGAAGCCGCCATGTTCTTTATACTGAACCAGACATGGGCAATGTGGAGTCAACAAGTAATTTCCATGTCATGTATTTAATCTACCCAGCCAATTAACCAGGTGAGTCCAATCTGCACAGGTTAATTCACAGGGAAGATTGAACTCAGCTGCTTCAGTGGCTGGGTAGAACAAATACATGACATGGAGATGACTTGTTGACTCCACATTGCCCATGTCTGGACTGAACTGTCGCGCTTCTCGTTGCATCACATCTCAACCCGCCTCAAAGCCAACGCTGATTGGACGTTCGTTTGGTGAATGGCTCCAAATTTTCTTCAACGGAGAGTCTCCAGACTGATTAGCGAGTGAAATCTTGAAAGCTCGCGAGATCAGAATGGTCTCACGAGGCTACTAGTATCCTGCATTTAGATCACACCCCTCCCCCGCCCTACACTCCTCAATCACATGGCTTCGCTTCTTCACTGCCCCCTGTTCCTTTGGTATACCATCCATCAATAAATAATTAAGCTTTTCTTATAACTACGATAGACCTACTGTTCCACACTGGAGTATTTAGAGGTCTAAAATAAAGGTTAGAATGTAATTTAAGGTAAAGAAGCCTGTTAATCAGAAACTTTTAATGCTAATCTGCAAGACTCAACTCCTAGCCACAGAATAGGAGAAGCAGAATCCATCTTCCTTAGTGAACAGATTGGGTGCATAAACAAAAATCACAAATACAATTTTATTGTTTACATCAAATGTTGATAATTTCAGCTTTAAAATGGCATTCATTATTTCATATCTATTCCCGATCCCTTACCAACTTCTTAACAATTCATTGGTCATTTATTTGTGAGTTTTACTCCTACAACTGAAATGGAAAAAACAAATGAAAAGCTGTTATCTAAGCTGATATCAGGAGGGAATAAGACTGGTAAATAAATCTGGAGAACCTAAGTTAAAATCCAAGCAAAGACAGAGATGGCCCTCTGTAGCATTTGTTTCTCATCAGTTACCTACCAGATCTAAAATGAACCTTGTCAGAAACCATCTTGTTCTTTCTCATCACCACTCCAAAATACCTGACCTCATTTTAAAATAAAATTTTAACATTGTTTGCAGTGGATGGACTTTATAGGAGAACTATTTTTCTTTTTCCCACTGGTAGGAACCCGAATGATGGCCCAGGAGACACTGGAGGGACTATGTTTCTTGGCTGGCCCTGTAAAAAACCTTGGGCTTCCCCTGAAATGAGCTGGAGGAGGTGTCCTCAGATGGGAAGTCTGGGCATGTGTGCTGACATTGCTGACCCTTTGACCTGTTTCAGCATAAAGCAGAGGCCGTGTTGGTGAAATTGGTAATGTAATTAAAAGTTTAGGAGAAATGTAGTTTGAATGCAAAAGAAAAAAAAACAAAAAAACAACTTACCTAAAAATCTTTTCTTTTTTTTTGCAAGTAAACTGTATTAACTATGTCTATGGGTGCTAAATCAGTGTTATTGTTTTATTTTTTTATTTTTTACATTTTCCCGTGGGACTTCTTAGTTCTTCGATGTTTGGCTCACAACCCTTAGTGTTAGCTAAGGGTTGCTAAAGGTTTGTTTGGATTCAATTTTCAAAAATTTAGTTTTGAGAGATTCTCTGTGAGATTGTTTTCAATTGGATATACCTGTCATGATGGGTTCACTAAAGGCGACCCAAGAATGCAGAACACCACTGACGGACTCAGGGATGAAAGTTTAACAGTTTATTTAGCACAAGCACACAGAATATTCTTGGTTCAGGTTCGGGGCCTGGATACTGGTTCACCGGAGTCTGCGTGGGAGACAGTTCAGTTAGCGTTGCCAACAGGGGTTTGATTCTTTGAAGTTTACTGATTGTACCTTGAGGGTTCTTGAGGTTAGCTTTGGGAGAGTCTCTGTTGGTGCTGGAGATGAGTTTATCAGCAGAGTCCGTTTGCTGCTTCAGCGTCTCACGTCTTATTAGAACAGACCTTGGCTTAGGGTTTC
>NW_015150665.1:455608-467594 GCF_000732505.1 Cyprinodon variegatus
AGATTGGATCAATGGTTTAGGCTCCGAGCACTTTTGGGAACCAGTTTACTAAAAAAAAGGAACATTTTGTCTTATTACCACAGTCATACCTTCTGACACTGTCACATAATGGTGTAATCTGTCCAGAGATGGAGAGAGTAATATGGCCACATATCTCAGGAGGTTTCAAAATACTGTTCCTCTAAAATCCCAAAATTGGACTGATTTCATGGCGCATCAACCCAGATATTCCAATGGAGCGTGAAATTGAGTCACTCAATGTGA
Organism: Cyprinodon variegatus; assembly: GCF_000732505.1. NCBI lineage: Eukaryota > Metazoa > Chordata > Actinopteri > Cyprinodontiformes > Cyprinodontidae > Cyprinodon > Cyprinodon variegatus. Next base: position 455,873 of record NW_015150665.1, read on the forward strand.
AAAAATGAAGAAAAAAATCTTTTTTCCATTCCCATTCCTCTGCAGAGAAGTGTATAGAGATATATATTTTTTTATTTCACTTTTATGCAGGCAGTGCTTTGGTCTTTCATTTCCAAAGCAACTGAGTGAAGCAAACAGGTATATTACTGACAGAAACAACCCTTTTACTCTGCCTTTCACAGCTAATCAGGAAGCACATGACAATGCATCATGTGGTTCTCAGGGCCCGCTGGTTTAATAGACATCATGTTTGATGGATAGATCTAACTAAAGTGAACTTCCTGTAACAGGTGTGATTGAATGTACATTTTTTAGCCCTTTATTCTCATAAATAAAATTACACAACTTTTGTGAGATGTGACAACATCCATTAGAACAGGGGTGTCAAAGTCGTTCCAGAAAGGGCCGTGTGGCTGCTGGTTTTCTTTCCACCCAAGCAGTAGCACACCAGACTCCATTCATCCCATCAAGTCATCAGGTTAAGACTAGACTCACCTTGATGAGATGAATGGAGTCTGGTGTGCTACTGCTTGGTTGGAAAGAAAACCAACAGCCACACGGCCCTTTCTGGAACGACTTTGACACCTGTGCATTAGAAGAAGGCATATGTTACCCATGAATTTAAAAAGATATAATGTTTTCTTCTTCATTGACTGATTCCAAGGACAGCTTTGACTTACACTCCCTGTGGTGGAAATAGTTTTGCCACACTATCTAAGCTTTGATATTTCCCTTATTTTCAACTCTTACAGTGTTTCTAAATATATTTTTAAGCATTTGCAACCTGAAGTAGGATTAGGCAATCACCCATATTGAGCTGTGTGGCTGGTTAATGGTATGGGCAATCCATAATTTGATTTAGATTTTATATAACACACCCAGTGTCATGAACTCAGGCCCTGAAGTCTGGTCTGATTACTCATTTTACTCACCTTCTTAGCTCCACCCAGTTCTCATTATCACTCATCTGATCCACCTGCTTTAGACTCTATTTAACCAGCCTTCAGACCAGTCATCAGTGCCAGATTATTTCGAACCGATTGGTGAGACTTATTCTAAGGTACCTTTATCCTGATTACCTGACCTGTTCTCTGACCTCTGAGCCTGCCTGTTTGCTTCTGATCTGTTTACCTGACCTGCCTTCTTATTCCTGTCGGATGCCTGCCTGTTTGTGTATCGTACCTGAAACTGTGACCCGACTCTGTCCTGAATTCTCCCTTGGCATTTCACTGTATCTCTGACCTTCTGGCTCTGACAACCAAGCGTTTCACTGGCATCATCTTGGGCTTCTCCCTCTGGATTATAGTGCCTATTTTCATCTGGTCTTGATCTCCAGCCTGTACTCTGACCACCATCAGTGTCTGGGAGTCTCTGTTCGCCAACCACCGTGCCACATTGGCAGCCAACCGGCTGGAACCAACCTCACCCTCTGGACGCGGACTGAACTGTCAATGCAGGTTAGTGACTCACAACTTCATTATCAACCACTTTCAGAAAGACGTGGTCACTAACCTGTTGCCTTCTCCTGTACAGGTTCCTGCTTTAGACACCAACGCTGCTAACTTGGTCTGTTTTCAATAAATATTTTGAGAAATCTGTTTGTCCGCCTTGAATACTAGATCTGACTGTTGTGAGCCTAACATCTGGCTGTTGTGCAGTCTTTTTCATGTCATGAATCTTTTTTGGATGTATGTTTTTTACTCCACCACAACACCATTTAACTTTTACTTGCTTTTTCTCAGTAATTAAATTTCTCATTTTTATATATAAGAGCAAGAGGGAAAAATGGACATGAATATCAAGGATTGAAGCCACAATAACTACTGTAACTTCCTCACTTGCAAAGGGGCGAATTATAACATCCATTTATAGTTTTCAAACAAGTAATAAAATGGAACACAACATGCTGTTAAACATTTCTTAATATATTAAATTTTCATATTCTTCATCTCTGTATGATGATTAGTATTCAAACATATGCATTTAAATTATATTCAAATCTTTAATTTCTTTCTGTTAATATTAATTAATTATAATTAATAACGTTCATTCTCTGAAAACAAAAAAAATTATTTTAACAACAGGAAATATGCAACACTAAATAGTATATGGATATTTAAGGTATTGCATAAATATTTTGGTCAATATACAATATTATACTGTTGTAACAATACTTCATAATCATTTAGTCGGAGTTAAATATTTTTAGGGCAATTAAGAAAGAGTACACATTGTTTTCACTATTTGTCAGTTTTAGAAGAACATAACCTATAGTTATATGCAATATTAAGAATCCAAAGGCAGCTTTCTGTCCTTCTAAAGACAAAGAAAGCAAAAGCGTCTATCTAGACAATATTCAATATTCATACTGTACAATAACTGACAACACAGGTTATCTCAAAGTCCAAAAGCAAATTGAACCAACTATAGCGTATTAGTTTGATTTTGTTTGTAGATTCTACACTCAACCTACTGTCTTTTCTTTCTTTTGTTCACAAAATTAAAACTAAAAAAGCTTAAGGGGCTGGAAAGAGGTTAATGATCAAATTTTCATATACCATAATCATATATTGACAATGTAAGCATTACATTTCACAAAATTAATCTGCTATAGATGAGAGAATTGAGTTGGGTGAATACGTTTTTCCTGTGTTGGAGGATTAGCCTATGTAAAATGAATTTAATATACATAGACTGAAATGTGTTTTTGTCAGTATGATTTCAGGTATAAAGTAGTAAATTACAAGCTAAAGTCAGCACAAACTTCTCAAACTGTGTAATTACTAGTGTAAATGTTAACCCCATATTTATATCACAAATGGATTTAGTGCTGAAAGCTCAATTTGGTAATCAAACTGTCAGATCAGAGGGCAGGAGGTGTTGTTCCCTTCAACTCTACGGCAGATCATGGAGGTAAAGATTGCAGGGATGCAGTAATTGTTTTTGGAAGCATATTTCATATCCAAAGTCTAATAGATTTGAGATAATGGGAGAAATATATTTATATGTAAAACCTTAATCAGAGAAATACAGGACAATAAATTAAAAACAGTGATCACAAAACTTAAGTACAACCAGGGGAAAAAAACGTATTTCTACTACGAACAAATGGGAATCATACCAATATAGAATGGAATTGAGATATATATGTATATATATATATACATATATATATATATATATTTAACCTTTGATCTTTTTACAAGATTGAGGTTTATGTTTATACTTGGATTCAATGTTTTAATGCTTATAGCCCGAATAAACACAGCTCTAGTAGAGAGAGAGATAAGGTGGAATATGAAACTATAACTTTAACTTTTAACTCTACGGTTCAACAACAACATATACCAATAAGTTATGGTAATTTTATAGCAGGCTAGGCTGCAAAAATATTCTTTATGTTATATATTACTTTCTTTCACACAGCAATAAGGGCACATCTACTTTTGGCTTATTGTGACATTGTGATTGTATGGGGTGTAGCAAAAGGTACACAGTTATAGTCTAAGACTCTCCCATAGATATCATCCAATCTCTCTATTCATCATCAAATGCCATAATCAATCAAGTCAAGGACTGAACTTAGGTCAAGCACAGTGCCCAAAGCTATCACTATTCATCAGGCCTAACCTTGGAATGGCCATCTTCTCTACTGCTTTTTGCCAATGACACGTTGGAGATGTAACATTAGCTTTGTGACAGACTGAGACGGGGCCACGGATCAAATATTAAAGAATGGGATTGTTACAGTTTTAAACTTTTAATCACTGGAAGGAAATGCATTCAGTGTGACGACCAAGAGAAATGGTAAAAAAGCCTAAACAACTGGTTATTTTTGAGTGCTTTAGGATTTGCAAGAGTGAAAAATAATGGATAACCAGTTTAATAAGATCTATGAAAAGGGATTTACTGTTAGCTAAAGTTAATTAACTGATTTTCTTTTTCTATTGTTGCATATTTGTTCTTCAGCTTGAAGATTATGCCATTTGTGTTTATGCACAAAGTTTGATAAATTTACAATGTTGTTGTCATCTTTTAAAGTCATCCAATTAGAAGGTAGGACTTTAGCAGGTATTTGCATACTACTGTACCTATGGTATAAAACAACTGTTATCATGCACCAACATATTATATCACCATTCTAAACAAGGCATGTAGGGTTGGATTTATTGCAGTTTCACTCCAGTGCCTTTTCTCCAAGCAAAGGTCAAATTTTTCCTATTTTTAGTTATTAATTATCACATAATAACAAATTCTTTTGTGGTTAGTTGCCATGTGTAACATACTGTAACTTCCTAGAGTAAGCTTCCCTTGAAAACATCAGATTTTTTTTTTTTTATAATTGTGTGATACAGCCATGTTTTAGAGTAGGACTCAAGTGTCACCAATAAGGAAGCATAATCAGACTGAAGGAATGTTGTAAATAACGAAGGCTTACAAAAGCTGATGCATTATATAGGAAACACAAACCATGAGTAGGGAGAGGTGGGGGAGACAAATAGACCTGAAAATAACTTGAAGTAAACAAGGAATAGAAGTGCAAAGTAGAATGAACACAGACACAGAAAAAGGTCAATGTTATTTTACAGATGTACCTTGATTTCCAATCATCCAGGTCATGGTCAAGCTTGACATATTCAGTTCAGGCAACTAGGCTTTAAGTTTTCCAGAAGACGTTTGCCTCTCATCCAAGAGGCTTCTTCAGTTATAACTAGTTGTGGGGAGCTCTGAGATTAATATACTGTAGATGTAACAAAGAATTAGGGGGAAAAAGGTGGCTCTGATCCCTCCCACTGGATTGGCCATGGAAGTCACCAGGGGGGCGTGTTAATGGTCGACCAAGATATTAACCTCAGTGCTCCTGAGATTAATATACTGGTGCTTATTCAGTTCACTATTTAGAACTGAAGAATTCTCTTGGATGAGAGGCGAAACATCTATAAAACTAAAAATCCAGTTTCCTAAAATGAATTTGTCAAGCCTCAGATATGTAGGTACCAGGATCTTGGGAGTTCAATAAATTTTTTTAAATAAATGCACTAAGCCTCAGTCCCAGCAGAGAATCTATATTGAGAGGGTATGACTAGTCTTTAGCTGATAAACTACTGGAAGATACAGGTTAGACAAAAAAGATCATTCAAATTGGATAGCTTGATAGACAAATTGTTTCATGTATCCAGTTTCCAGTTTAGACCAGTCACAAGTCCAACAAAGGGAACAACTTTGATGGACTAAGGCAGGTAAAACAATAATATACAAACATAGCTAAAGTAAGGGAAATTCAGAATTTAAGATCAGGAGTATCAATAAAAAAATCTGTTCTATACTGTATGTAAAATATGGAAAAGTCCATGCTGACTTTTAACTCAGTGAAATATGGTTCTGAATCCAGAGACTTCAAACCAGGCTGAAAATTCAACTCTCTTCGTAGTCTGGGCTAGATTTTGTAGGTTCTAGGAGAAGAACAACACAAAAGAGAACAAAATAAGTGGTGCAAAAAGTACAGTGGGGGCTGTGTCAGTGACTCGGTTTATGAGTCACTGATACAGTCATGGATGGCCTTATTGAAGTTAGGCCTTAACAGGTGTTGTGTGATGCAGTTGTATACACTACAAGTCCCTTACCTATGATAAAACAAGTTATGTTTTATAATAATGCTACAAATAATACAATTTGAATCCAGTCTGAAATGTTTGATATCTGACTGTCCTTCAGCATCCCCCCTGCCCCCCAAAAAAACTAAAGGAAATTTTCCAGAGTGCTTAAATGTTGCATGTGTACATCAGGGATTTTGAATATTGACAGAAATAACCTTTAATTCTCATTTGTCACAGCATTGTAATTGAAAATGGGTTGCTGTCAAAGTGTGCTTTTGCAAAAAAAATTATAGTGGTCTGCAGGCTTGGTTACTACTGCCCCCATAACTGAGGTAAATCTGTCATTGTTCTGCAAATATTGCCTTAAACACCAAAGCAAATGTCACTGCCATGGTGTTAAGAGTAAATGTTGCCTTTAAAATACATGAATACTTGACAGGTGATATGAATAGGACATTAAGGATTACATAGCTGGAAATGAAAAAGCCTTGACCAAGAGTCATTTAACTTGACTTTTAACATTTTACACACTCAGTCGTTGTTTCAAAATAAGTGCAATATAAAAGTTGAGATCCAGTGACAAGGTTGAACATAATGAGATTCTTGTAGATTTATTGCGGCTGACAAGAGTTTCAACTCTAGTTAGACGCAGTTTGGTGACCTTCATTGTTACCTAAAAACAGACACAAGATAATTCCACTTTATCTTTTAACATTACCCAATAATTCAACCCCTATATATTTTATGTATTCCATAAAAAAAAAATAAAAAATCAAATTCTATACTTCTTACTTCCATGTGAAACTGAAGTCAAGTTTAAGTATCCATTTGTGTTTTTTGATTTATAGAAATAAAAATTAAAGAAAAACTTTCCAAAAGTTATTATAATTTAATTCAAATATTCAAATATGTTGAGATCTTTGAACTATATCTGCATGATTCATAGTTAATCATTCCCCACAGGATCTGGTGTACTCTTTATAAAGTTTATTCTATATTTTTCTACCTCAGACCCAAGGCAATTAATTAAGTAAATCTAAATTGGTCAATAAATGATTAAAATTGCATTTCAAAAAGTCCTAATTATCTAAGGTGGATTTATATTTAATATGCAAGTTCTTCACACTATATACGAAGTAGATGATGACTACAAACTGTGAAATACAATATCATTACAAATATTGACCTTATGATGAATTTAGAACACTTAACATTTTAAGCCAAACTGTATTTTCCAGGCAATAAGCTGCTATTTTTTCCCCCATGCTTAGAACCATGCAGTTTTTAAGCAGGTTCAGCTTTTCTGTTGATTTTTCCTATCCACCAGAGGGAATGTCAAAGTTGGAAATGAAAGAATAAGGGGCTAATTTTGATTTAGCACAAGCACATCCTAGGAGCAGGCACAACAGAGAACAAATGTCCTGAATTCACATATTTTGACATTTATTTTCCCCATTAAAGCTGCCAAGCCAATAAAGAGACTGGGTTCAACTCCTGCAGAGCTGAAACAAAGAGCTGACAAAGCCTTATCTTTCAGTAGAAGCTCTTTCTGCTCTGAGCCAATAAGCTAAAAGGGAGCTAGCATTCTCCTTTGTTTTTTTCAAAACATTTTGTTGTGCAGCTTATAGTGACGTATGCTCTATAGTCCAAAAGATAGGGAGGTTCTTTAATTTTTTTTTTTTCAAAACGTGAATAAAACATATTAATGTACCTATTTAATAAAAAGCTTTAAAAAAAAGAACACTCACAGGCTATTTAAACTTTGAAAGAAAAACAATTCCATTAAGTACATCCTTAAATTTTCTAAAGGTGTTAGCTGTTGCCACGTGGCCAAGGTGTTTAGTAGATACAGTTTTCAAAGCAGAACTGTTTCTCTGTGACTAAGGTCCAACCTTAAACCTCTAATTCATGTTGAAAGTATGAGGAGAATCAAAACTCTGCCATTTTCTTTTTGGCGTGTTTTTGAAACAAGAATAACAATCAAAATAGCTGCCATTTTTTATTAGTTCTTAACAAACAGTGTAGAATTTGTTGCATAGTTTTTCTATATGTTCTGTAAAATAACTCTAAAAGATTTAAAGCAATCTACTGATATGAAAAAAAAACAATTTTTACCTTTAAATAAAATAGTAATATATATACGTGTGTGTGTATCCTTTAATCCATTTTCCATCACGCTTATCCCAAGCGGGGTCGCGAGGGGTGCTGGTACCCATCTCCAGCTGTCTATGGGCGAGAGGTGGGGTACACCCTGGACAGCTCGCCAGTCCATTGCAGGACTGGCGACACAGACTAAAGCAGGACAAACAACCATTCACACACACACTGACACCGAAGGAGAATTTAAGGAGGTCAATTTGCAACAATGTTTGTCAAGGGACAAGGTGTCAAATGCAGTGAGGTTGAATAGAGAGATCAATCAATTAATAAAGTGATTATTTAATAAAGTGATTTTGATTCTGATTAAGCAAGAAGCCCAGTTAAGACTTCCGCAATTCCCTTCTCTATGTCATGATTTTCTTAAGGGATCTCACTCACATGCAGTAAACCACTCAGAGAAACCAGGGTAAAAGTTTACCAGGTTTATTGAGGAGATGAACGGGGTTGGATTCAGGAAACTCAGGGTACTGGTGAACCGGAACTCGAAGTGGGAAGGGAAGTATCAGAGGTTAGTTCAGGGTCCGTGGGAACTTTAAAGAAACCGAGAAAACGGGACTCACGTTAGTGGAGAAAACTTTCTTCCCAGAATCCAGTCTTGTTTGGGTTAACCAGAGGGAGGAACTCGTTGGAGGGCGGAGAGGGTTTTGATTTGGTTGGTTCCTGAGGCCACTATGGAGCGGACTGTCACTTGGAATCCAGGAGGTCTTGAACGGAACTTGTGGAGGTTAATCCCCTGCTCAGTGTGAGACTCAAACAATTCTTCCAGGGGAAAAAGGCCAAAAACATCCAGCTTGCAGGATGGCTTCCTGCCGAAAGGCAAAGACAAAAACAGTTGGAACTCACAGAAACAAAGGACTCAGTTAGACAGCTAATCTCAGCCTGGCTAGAGTACCCAAAACTGGCAAACACCATAAGTCCACCAGAGAGACATATCAAGAAGAGGTGGCAGCAGGCTGCGGCTAGCCTCTAGACCCCTCCTGGTAACTTCTGACCCCTCCTGGTGACTTCTGATCACTCCTGGTAACTTCTGACCCCTCCTGGTGACTTCTGACCCCTCCTGGTAACTTCTGACCCCTCCTGGTAACTTCTGATAACTCCTGGTAACTTCTGACCCCTCCTGGTAACTTCTGATAACTCCTGGTAACTTCTGACCCCTTCTGGTAACTTGTGATCACTCCTGGTAATTTCTTACCCCTCCTGGTGACTTCTGACCCCTCCTGGTAACTTCTGACCCATCCTGGTAACTTCTGACCCATCCTGGTAACTTCTGACCCCTCCTGGTGGCTTATGACCCCTCCTGGTAACTTCTGATCACTCCTGGTAACTTCTGATCCCTCCTGGTAACTTCTGACCCCTCCTGGTAACTTCTGACCCCTCCTGGTGACTTCTGATGACTCCTGGTGACTTCTGACCCATCCTGGTAACTTCTGACCCCTCCTGGTGACTTCTGACCCCTCCTGGTAACTTTTGACCCCTCCTGATGACTTCTGATCACTCCTGTTATTCCTTTGAAGCCCGATAAGAAAAGCAGCAGAAAAGACGTTCTGGCAGAGTTGAGTACAGACTTTTCAAGGGGTCTCTGTCTTAAATCTGTCTTAAATCTATACATACATACATACATACATACATACATACATACATACATACATACATACAAAATTCTGCGATATTTTTTTGGGTCATTTTTTGACAGTAAATGTTTTGGACATTACTTTAAGTCTATATATATATGGTATATGTTATAAATGGTCATAGTGGCCTTAAGTGATCATAACAGAGTTGGGAGCATTTGCAGAAACCCTGTACAAGAACATCCTAAAGAGCTTGTTTTACAAAAATCTGCTTTAACAATCAATTTCTTGCCCAGGCTTTCTCTCGGATGGAGACAATGATTATTTTACAACCTGAGTAGTCAGCTAACCCAATGAAACATAAGTACATCTGCTCAATGTGCACGTTACCTTAAAGTGTGGGCACTTCAAGGAATACAAATCCTTAAAATAATTTGTACACTCACACTAGCCATAATGCAGAGTGGGTGTGGTTACCAGGTGTGTGCAAATCAATTGTGATTTTCTGCAAGAATGAAGTTTGCCAGATGCCAGGAAAAATCGGGGCTAAGACAGACTTCTGATGAATTTCAGAAAAATTTCAACCAATCACTAGTGAACACAAGAGGGCAAAACAGAAAGGGTGGCTATAAAACAATCAAAAGGGAAATTTATGTGCACCAATAACAGGTTTTGGCCAACAACTCAAGGAAAGAAAGTGATCCAATGTGAATGTTTTTTTTCTTCTCTGAAACACCGTTTCGTTCAAATGGAGCCACAGCCACCTGGTCGCAGGATTCATGTGATTGATTTTCTGCCGCAGTGTTAGCGCAGCGTAAAGTTTTTACATTTATACTTAATACCTCAAAACTGTAAGCCTGAGAAGCTAGAAGCAAATTCCTTGTATGTGCACCAAGCCCTGGCCAATGAAACTGTTTAAGATTTGAAAATTCTTCTACAGAAAACACCATGAAAAAACAATATGTGCGATTGCCTCAACGTGTTACTCAACAAAATGTTTGTTCTGGAGCTCCATAAGGCTTGTTTACGCTACTCATTATTGTTTACTTTACTAATATACAGTGCCTTGCGAAAGTATTGGGCCCTCTTGAACTTTTCGACCTTTTGCCAGATTTCACGCTGTAAACATAAATTTGATATTATTTAACTTTCCTAACAACAAAAAAGAAATAAATTAAGTAAAATTGATCTGCCCCTTTACTTTCAGTGCAGGAAAATCTCCCCAAAAGTCCAGTTAGGATCTCTGAATGATCCATTGTTGACCTATATGACTGATGATGATAAATAGAATCCACCTTTGTGTAATCAAGTCTCTGTATAAATTCACCTGCTCTGTGATAGTGTCATGGTTCTGTTTAAAGCACAGAGAGCATTGTGAAGAAAGAGGAACACACCAGGGAGATACTGTATAGGAGAAGTATAAAGCCAGATTTGGATACAAAAAGATTTCCCAAGCTTTAAACATCCCAACGAGCACAGTGCAAGCGATAATATTTAAAGAGTATCAGAACATTGCAAATCTAAGAATCGGCTGTTCCTCTAAACTTTCAACTCAAACTGATGAGAGATGCAGCCAAGAGGCACATGCTCACTGTGGGTGAACTGCAGAGATCTACAGCTGAGGTGGAGGATTCTGTCCATAGGAAAACAATCAGCCGTATACTTCACAAATCTGGCCTTCATGAAAGAAAGCAATTTCTTAAAAATGTCCATAAAAAGCACTGTTTAAAGTTTGCCACACGCCACGTAGGAGACATAGCAAACATGTGGTAAAGGGCTCTCTGCTCAGATGAAACCAAAATCCAACCTTTTGGCAGCAATGCAAAACGATATGTTTGGCATAAAGGCCACACAGCTCATCACCCTGACCACACCATCCCCACTGTCAAACATGCTGTTGGCAGCATCATGGTTAGGGCCTGCTTTTCTTCAAAATGATGGGACAATGGATGGAGCCAAATATAGGACTCTTTGGGGAAAAAAAACCTGTTGGAGTGTGCAATAGACCTGAGACTGGGACGGAGATTTATCTTCCAACAAGGCAATGATCCAAACCATGAAGCAAAATCTACAGTAGAACGATTCACAAATAAACATATCAGGTGTTAGAATGGCCAAGTCAAAGTCCAGACCTGAATCCAATCAATAATCTGTGGACAGAACTGAAAACTGCTGTTCACAGACGCTCTCCATCCAACCTCACTGAGCTTCAGCTGTTTTGCAAGGAAGAACTGGCAAAAATTTCAGAGAAATAATTTTGCACACACCATTTTCAAAACATACAATAATTAGTTTTTATATATATATATATATATATATATATATATATATATATTAGGGGTAGAACGGTTCACAAAAACCACGGTTCGGTTCGGTTCACGGTTTCGTGGTCAC
>NW_015150665.1:467862-473608 GCF_000732505.1 Cyprinodon variegatus
ACAATGCTTGCACACTGTTGCACTTTTATCCACAACTTTCTTTCCGCCGTCATCATAGGTCACTCTAAATGCAAAGCGCTCCTATACAGCAGACCTATAAAGTGCTGCTGGTGCGTCTTCCAACTCCTCTTCTTTCCCACTCGCCATTCCGACACAATTCTTCACAACAACTGATTTTTTTTCCCTGCTACACCTGGCTAAGCTGCTTCGCTTCTTCTTCTTCTTGTTTACTACTGGTGGTTGGCTTTGGTCGCAGTACCGCCACCATCTGCTCTGGAGTGTACACGCTTCGCCTATGAGAAAAAGGAGCAGTGCATGAACCAAACGAAACACACACGAATCGAACCGAGACAGTCGAACCGAACGGTTCGGACGGTTTTCATAAATCGTCCCATCCCTAATAAATCTAATAAATAAATATATATATATATATATATATATATATATATATATATATAATCCAAACAATTTGTTCCACTCCATGATTGTGTCCCACCTGTTGTTTGATTCTTCACAAAAAATGCTTACACATAGACATAAAATCACAATTTAATATTTTGTTTGAAGCACTGAAATGTGGCAGAAGGTCTAAAAGTTAAATGGGGCTGAATACTTTTGCATGCCATCTATGTATACATGTATGTGTGTGTGTGTGTGTGTGTGTGTGTGTGTGTGTGTCTGTCTGTCTGTCTGTCTTTCTGTCCATTCCTCTATTTTCCAAATCAATGTCATGTTTGCATTAGAGTTTCAATTGCTGCATCTCTGTTCCTTTTCTAACAGTGACACATAAGGTTATTATTCCTACAAAATCCAAACTAGTATATTAATTCTTTATGGTTGGTGTAACAACAAAAACAGATAAAATATAAAATATGCAAAACAAAATTAAAGTTTCCCTGTATATAAAAGATTTCAAGAACATCTAATCAGTGATAATCCCTGTGGTAAGAGTCTCCAAATCTTTTTGAAAGCTTTATCAGCTCAGAGCTCTTATCTGTGTTACTCTATTGATCGCTTTGCACTCTAACCGAGGTGTATATAGAATGGCACTCAAAGAACAGGAAGGCACTGCTTGTATCTACAGTACCGATACCCGGGTGTCATCTTTGAAGTACAGATGGGCATCAGCGGTCTGTCTCATCCTTTGTTATATGCTTTTGTTCCTTCCTCTGCACTGCCTACAGGCAGAGACTTAATGAGGTTGGAAAAAAAGGCTTTTTAAATGTGGAGGAGAGTAAAAAATTTACTTTTATTGTCTGATTGAGAATACTTAGCAGAATGACAAAAGTTTTAAAACTTATCGACATCTTTAATAAATCAAATGTCCATCGTTTTCTGAATTGTAAATGACACATTCCTTCTGTGACTCTTAATCTTGTAAGCATATCACAGTGAATGTGCCTGAACCAATTATACATGATGAGAAAAGGACGCCTGTGTTCTGTCTGGTTGTATTAAAATTCTAATTCTTCAAACAAATCATTTATATGTGACCCCTGTCTCACCTTTTAAATTCTGCAATCTCAGGTTCACTGTACCCTGATGTTATGAAACCTCACTAAACTTATTAGATTTCCCCATGGCAGACTAATGTTTAGAGAAGTTAATTTACAGGTGTCGCACATGCCATACATTTGGTGTTAAAAAGAGAAGCGTAGAAATTCAGTCATAATCTTGTCTAATAACTTAGCAGATGGAGATATACAATCATAGATATATGACAAAAGCTCCAGGGGCTCGATTTGTGACAAATAGTTGGCATTATAGAAATTTTTTAGTTTTTGGCTTTTCAAACAAGATTAACGGTAGTTAAACAATGAAATTAATACTTCTAATATCTCTATTTTTTCACAACAAGTTATTCAACAAGCATAGCAGGTTAATTGATTAATCACACATACCTTTGAATAAATTAGGATTTGATTCATCTCATTGATCACAAAAGCTTCTATCCCTATGCACCTGAATACTGTCAACATATCTGGTATTGACCAATTGCTCTTTAATTTCCCACAATCCATAGGGCTACTCAAACCAAGCCAAGTGAATGAGCTCTTTTCATAGTAACACTATGGGCCAGAATAGACTTAAATAAATAGATCAGCAGATATACATGGTGCCAAGACCCTATTACTTGATTTAAACATATAGGAAAGCTATAAGAAATAAAATTAGAGATGAATATTCCTCAATTAATTTCAATTCAGTTTATTTATATAGTGCCAATTCACAACACATCATCTTAAGGCACTTTACAGTTCATAAGATCATACAGCCTAATTGATTCAAAGTTTTCTAGTTAAGGTAAACCAATTGATTGCATCGACTCTTTGACTCGAATGCAATCCCTCTATTTCGGAATTGTTTATTGAAATAACTTGAGTGTTTGAAAGCAGCAGGACATATCAAAGCAATTATTTCCTCAAGCTTGCCTCACTTGACATGACATAGTAGAAAAACGGATATTATTTTACTCCCTTACTAACACAATTAATAATGGCCTCTCTGGAATGCATGCCTAAAGAGTACTATGTTGCACAAGGGACGAGCACTATGTAATTACTCTTAATAATTAGTGGTGTAAAAGTATAGCTGATTAAGTTGTAAGATGGGACTTTGACTAAATAAATTTGGGCCACACAGAGCATCAGTCTGCGAGCATCAGGCCACTGACTGAAAAGAGAGTTCATGCTGTGCACCAAAGAATAAACTGTCCAGACTCCTAGATTTTACCTCTAAGGTTGAATTGGTGATCAGACCATTTATCATTCAAAGTGACAGGGCTAAATTCAACTATACTCTTGCTCAGATAAAGGATAAAGGTTTGGTTTGTTTTGTGAACGTGTCGCAGTTAAAATTCAGACTTGGCCAACTACCACCACACCTCATGCTGCATTGTAATTATTTGATTATCATCTCTCGAAAATGGCTTTCATTTATATTAGATTTAATAAACAACAGGGTGATTAATCAAACCCAACGCTAACTATCTACCTGTTCTAGGTGAGCAAATAAGTGTGACTGAATTTAAACAGGCTCAGGAAAATGATAATTTAGAAATTTTTATTTTTTTTGTCTCTGTTGTCACTGTTAGACGTATAACTATAAAAAGTAACTACCTGTAGTTAATAGATACCTCTACCAAAAAGTAACTAGTTACAAATTCACTATGGGGTTAGTTTTTATAGTATAGAATATTGATGAATGTAGATGACTTTCCTTGTAACTTGGAAAACAGCTGTGAGTTCAACTATCTGACAATAGAAATTAATTAATTCATTATTTAGATGATTTATTCATTAAAAGGGTGACATATCTGAAATTTTGTATACTAATCTACATTATGTTTGTGTGTCTGTCATGTTTGTGTGTCTCTCAGGTCAAGTGCAATATATTTACCTAGGTTTAACTGTTACCATGTTCATTTTTTATAACAAAACAATAAAACAACTTAGCAGGTTGATATTTATTAACATTTTCGTGCTCCAGGCGGCTAGAAAATTGGTTTCACTCTGAAAAATACTGCTTTTAAAGAATCCTGCAAAAAATAGCTCTGGAATCTATTTTTTTAAGCATCTTTAGTTGCTTTAAAGATACATACATTAGTCCAAATTTGATGTCCAAATATATTTTTAGTGCAATAAAGCAAAAATAAAAAAATTAAAGAGTACTCATTAACAACCTGCATTAATCATTAACTTTGCAGTTAATGTCAGGTTTTTGTACCCAATCCAATAACCGCTCTACTGCTATAATGTTTGGAGATAAGAAAACAGCATTCAAAAAAGTTCTTTAGTCCTTTTGCTTTATCATAATTGCCTCTCCATTTTAACCAAAGAAAACATAATTTCACACATATTGCTCACTCAACATGAAGACTAGGAACTATTCGGAGTTAAAACTTAAAACTGCTGTTAGCATCATATATTACCAGTTAGTTTGGTTTATGTGGCCATCACCACTAAAACAGAGCTCTTCGTAAATATCTTATTTTTCTTAAACGCCGATGCTAAAATATTAAAACCCTCTTGCTGTTTACCATTCAGTCTGTCCTTTTTCTCATACTCATACAGACTGAATAAGCCACACTTAAGTACTGGATAGAGACAATACTTTCTGTTCACACAACTTGCTTCCTCTGATTAGGTTTTAACATCCTACCCCAAAAATGGAAATACTTTGAGTTTTCATCAGTTAATTATGAGCACCACCCAAGAGAGTGCAATAGTTGGGGCTATTATAAGATTCTTTAGAGTTAGTAGTGGGACATGGGTAATCAACCTAAACGCATTGTTTTAATCTAGACATGCCATATAGGTCCTTTGTTTTTTCGATTCTATTTGAACATCAAAAACAGAAATCAACTGAATAATTATTACTATAATTACTACTATTATTGCCTGACCTTCATGGTGGAAATTTACTTACCAGGAGTCAAGGGATATCGACAAGCCCAAGACATGCGCCTGAAATTGCAATAAATAATTTTTTTGCTTATTTATCAAGTCTTCAGTAGGAATTTTTAAAGGGAAGGAAAAGATAAGTTAAAGTGTTTTTGAATAATGTTTGAACTGTTTGACAACTGTGCTTCCAAGCAGGAGGAAATGCATCTAGCTACAAGAAGGCTAAGTATTTAAGTTATATTGACAATTCTGCCAAGCAAGGAGCAATCTTTTTTGCAGGAGAGGCTTTTGGACCTCTATGGTTTTGTTAGCAGCCCTTTCTGATGCATTGAATTTCTAAATTCTATTTACAGAAATGAAATGGAATGCACTCTAAGACCGCAGCGTGGTTTGCAGAGACTAAATCATGCTGTCTATACTGTTGCTCATTGACTCTAATTTTTTTCAGCTCAGAAGATGCATGGTTTGTCTCCCACAGTCCTCCTGAAACAATGCAAGAACTGGGGCCTAAAATAACAAATTTTAGGCATGCTTTATGTACTCTATATAATCTTTGCTAAAATAAAAAAAAAAACCCTATGGAAACAGTTTGAATTACATTACTCAATATGTTGTATCTATCTGAATCCTTTAGTTGAGAAGTAAGGTTATTCAATTGTTTTTTTGTTTTTTTTTTAGCATTATTGATTCAGTTAAGATGCAGTGGGATAAGTTTGCCACTAGATTTATCACAGAGCTGCCCCATGTGAAGAAGCAATGCCGCATAATAAAACATCAGGACTTGTTCACAGACACAAAGCTGTTAGTAGAGAAGTATATGGGATCAGGCATCAACAAAAAATAGTTATCTTTGTCAGTGCTTTATTTCTGATTAAATTGAAAATTGCAAACAAATGTACAGTAGCAACACATTTTTGACTCCCTACATTTAGGACAAAAAAAAAAATAGATTAAAGGTGTCTGCCTAAATTCTTAAATGTCTTGTACTCCTTTATTTCATGAAAGTAGTTTAAGCTGTTGTGAAGAAAAAGAATATATAATGCATAAGGGTACAAATTTGAAATCGGTCAGTAATCTCTGATTAACTCAGAGGTTCACCGATTGAGGCAATGATGTGGTTGCTCTCATCTAATGAAAAGTGTCAATATCAGATGAATGCAAACGTGAGATGTGTGTGTCACTCACTCTTTTTCAGAGCGAACATCGCTCTCATTGAGTTTTAGTACTTTTAGCATTCACTAAAATATGGACTTATTCATTGAACGGCTTTCATTGATTGCCTTTATGCACAACAATGCACACACACACACACACATATATATATATATATATATATATATATA
>NW_015150665.1:476134-483386 GCF_000732505.1 Cyprinodon variegatus
ACAGCAAGAAGCCTCCCAGATCTCCAGATGCATTTGAGATATCAAAAAAGTACTCCAGGGTGTTGTTCAGCATGGGGGTGAGTAGAAAATGAAGGCTAATCATGTTTTGGGTGTACTATTCCTTTAAGAATGCAGCCTCTGAATTGGGACACATATAGTTTAATTTCCGATTTGCAGGACCTTTTGAATTTTCTAGTGATGTAAAATAAAATCACAATACAAAATAGCAGGCACCAGTATGAAGAAACACTTTTATCAAAACAAATGTCATTAAGATAAAAATATAGCCTTTTTTTTTATTTTCTTCCTAGACTAGCCTTAAGCTGGTGTCTGTCTTTGTAATTAAGCCACAGCAGAATGGTGTTTACATTTTTCGGATGTTTGTTAATCGAATGTGACCAATATTATTGGTGACAATTATAACACACCAATATTTTTAGATATTGTTTCTTTACATTGTACAGTTGTAGTGATTATATCAGCTAGTGATGGAAAGTAAACAATTTTTTTGCAAATTTAATTTGTATCCAGTTTTATATTATACACTTAAAGAAATTGCCATTTTGCTTTTTCCATTTGATATTTTGATGCACATCATTAGTTTGAATGCTGGCCTCAGTAATTGTTAAACTCAGTGATGGAATTTTTTCTTCAAACTATTTTCCCTCTCTTGTGTAGATCTATATGGATATCTGTGGTCACTGGATTGTCTTAGTTTTTATTTGCAGTGAATAAGCAGAAATCAAAAGGGACAAAGACAATAGCCTCCTTGATCAGAGGTTATATCAGCAGAGGCAGGGATCAGCAGAGTGCTCAACTGTAATGAAGATGGACTGCAGATAGCTTCAGGGAGCTGTGATTTTTATTGAAGCCATTGTGACTCTCCAATATTACCTTTTCTTTGGGATAAATGATTTAACTTTTGGGAGAAACCAGATTAGAAACATTTAACATCAAGATGGCAGTTCTGACAAAATCAAACTGTTATTATTTATATTCCACTATCTTTTATTCCTTCAAAATTGGTAAAATAGTTTGAGTTTTAGGGTGCAGATTTGTATTCTTCTGCTATTGTTAATGAATTAGATCGCCAACAAAGAGCATGGCATGGTCATTTGACCTTTGTGATCTTCCAGACAGAAACCATTAACAGTCTAATGCCCTTCTACCCTCCATTCATTTATGTGCTGAAACTTACTCTCACCTTCCATGCTCTGCCCCTCTGCAGAGGGTGAAAGTCATGGACCTGATCGCAGGTTAAGCTTTTAATGTTTCAGGGAAGGCAGCCAGAAAAGATGCCATGAAAGCGATGTCAAAAGCCATTGGGTCAGACAATGAAAATCATTTTGAGGTCTAGCTAGGCTATCTGCCCTGTCCTTGTCAATACATTTTACAAATTGTCCTATTTGTTTTAATAGATTGTATTTCTGCTTAAAACAGCAGTCATTGAAATAAATCTGTAATATCGCTACTTAGCATAAATGTTGGGTTGACACAGCTATAACCAGTGAAGTATGAGTTTCTTTTAAAAGTTAAATATCTACAGAAATGTAAAATACAGAGTTAAGAGGAAAAATCTTTACACTGTCTGATTCCATAATCATGATATATTATTTAACCATTCAACTATGCATAAAAGATACGTTATGCTAAAGGAGAACTTAAAGTTGACCACTTTTAGCTGTACAGAACCCATGTTATTATGTATATTTCCTATTAAACAAAAAAAGAGGTTTATATTCTAATCAAACTGATGTAACTGTGAACTTGGTATACAAATGTTAAAGGCCTGCAGGTGTATTAGTACTTGTCAGGTTATTAGGAAATATTTGAAATATTTGCATGTTTGAGTGAATGAATAAATATTACCTGCAAGGATGAAACCTGCTCCAAAAGGAAAATCTGTATTTCTGACTGACCTGTGAAGTTATTTATTTATATATTTGTTCATTTATTTATTTTGCAGTGGCCAGATTCCTCGACTGGATCTGTGAGGCTTTTTTTTTTGATGGTCCCCTGCTCTAATTAATTTTATTCTCAATTTTATTCATAAATATGACTAATTAAAGACATTCATATTAATACTTCCAGAAAAAAAACATTGTTTGTTAGGACATAATAATCATAATCTCTTTAATCATTAAATAAATGCAGAGTCTGATTTTACTAGTGTGGATTTCACTGCTTCTAATGTTTGCTTCTTGTTTTTCCCTTTTATCTGAATGTGCATAGAACAAAACAGGATGTCTCTATTGACTAATGCTCCTGATGCTTATCTCATTTGTCAAAGATGTTTCTCCTCCACCTCACAAACATAGCAAAAAGCACTCTGTGGTTCCTCACTCCCTTTGCAGGAGCCCTCACTGACCTCAAAGCAGTAATTTTAGACTTCATGTCAGCTGTGCCGCAGAGCCAGTTCGCACTAATTCAAGGTCATTCTGATTTTTATTAATCTGTTTTGGAAAAAAGAAAACGGCCTGCTCTCGGGCACCATTCCATATTTGATGAATCTAAAAAACACACTCAAAAGCACACAATTAAAAATCTTTTAACAAAAATCATTATCTATAGCTGCTACAGTAAAGAACATGGCAGATCTGAATAAAAGAGTCACCTGTTTTCAAGTTTAGTAATTTTCAAGGTTCAGTGCATCTCTAGAGGGTTGAATACACCCAATACACGGTTAAGGAAACAGCTTTTTATTTTGAGAAGGGCTAAAGGAAGAAACCATTATTTTTGGCATAACCAACAGATGGCACGGAAAGAGAGCTAAGAGAGGCGTATTGCAGTAATGCAAATTAAACTCATAAGAACAAACAAATACAAGATGAAATCTGTGGTAGTAGAATAAAACAGTTCAGTACCAAAGGTCTGCCTGCCATCATCAGTTGGATAGAGGTGCCAATAATGGCAGCATTCCTGTTAGCGGTCATGTTCTACATGTTATGCTTTCAGGATATTACACATCGTTTTGTGTCAGAATTTAAAGTGTGTCCATGAAATCTCTTCAGTTGGCTTTGGTGTTGCTAACCATCCAAAAATGCATCGCTTTTCCGCCAATGCTGTGTTTTGTTTTGTTTTTATAAACCACATCTATGGTGACATGAAGCCATATGAGATTACTCATTTCTTTGTACGAGTACTTTTTTATATTCTTTTCAAGCCAGACCTCCATTTCCAGGAAAGCACACCTCGCAGCGGATGATAATAATAAAAGTTTTAGTAAGCAACATGTAAAGCATGTGTTATTAACCGCTTTGAAATATCATGTCAGAACATATAAACATGTTTTACCTATAAAATTAATTTGAATTCATAATTTATGTCACTCCATTGAGATTTTTTACTGTTCTGACAGCTTATAATGTTTGTTTTTGCAAAGGCTGAAAGTAGAACAACATTTTTATTAAATTATTCCCCTGTGGGGCCGTGCATCAGTGTTTTTATTTATTTCAAATGTTGTTTCTGAAGACTGATGTTGGCTTCTTGTTCCAGCAAAGCTGAGCACTGTTAAACTTCACACACAACTTGTGGAGATCCATTTCTTTCTCCCAACTTCCAAGCGATCACATCATTAGATTTGCCTGGTTAGGTGACACCTACACGTCTGATGGCTGATGGATGTTTTATATATAGAGACCAAATGAAACCCCACGCTCCCATCTCCCAACTCCTCGTGCACACAAACACACATACCTCCCTATTTAACCCGCACACACTCTGGTGTTCCTCCTATCATCTTCTATCAGAGAAGCAAGATAACCTCACAGCCAATGACAAACTTTGACAAATGGCTTGTCTCCAAGCACCTGCGAGAAGATGGAACTGACAGACTCTTTCACCTTTCCTCTTCCTCCAAGCCTTGGGCTGTGCCAAGCAACCATAAGTGATATACTGTAGGACATGTCTGGGTGTAAGTCATGCTCCTTCCTTTTCCTCCAGATTGCAGGGGTCTCCATCTATCATTGTCAGTCACCCTCGCTCTCTCCCGCATTTCTCTATGCCTCTGTCCATCCCAACCTGCCTGTCCTATGAGTCTTGAGTCTTTACTTATTCACACAAAGGTCAATCTTCCATTCTTCCATCGCCAATGTTTCCTCTCTCTGCCACTGGACCAGTCTGGAGATATCTATAGCACTGTACAGATGGCTGCTAATCTGCCCTGAGGTCATTATGAATCCTGGCCAGGACCCTGACCGATGGCTACGCTCTTCCTTCTGTTAGTCCGTTTCTACAAACGTGGCCTAACATGAACAATTCATCTAAATTTCCAGACATTTGGTGTTTTTTGGCAAATACTATTCATTAATTTTTCATTGAAAATTGCTGTCCAAATCCAAGAATTAAAATGATATAAATGAATGTTTGCATTGATTTGATTCTTGATGTTTAATGCACATACAAGCACTTTTAAATAAAAGTGCATGTTTCAACATTTCAGACATGCTACTGTTTCAGTTTAATTGTAAGAAAGTAAGACCAGAAACCTCTACTTTATAGTTTACGAGCTGTTCGTGCATCCTCCAATAGCTTTGTGCTTTTCTCCTTTCACCTTTTTTAGGATAGTTGTCTTCTGTTTTTCCCAATGTGCTACGTCCATAAGCCGGTCAAAATCTTCATTTCTGTCGACACTTGGCATCCTCTGGTTGTCTCAACCCACTTACGTTCCATTGTTCATCACTATATGACATCCCTGACCTTCGCCGGGTGCTGTTTCCATTAGCCTGACAAATCTTGTGCATCAGGGAAGCTTTTTATTTCACATGCATGTAGAATCCCAACAGAATTTATTCATCATACTAAAACTGCAAAAGGAAATTAAGACTTGAGGTGAGAGGCAAGTTATTAACCTAAAGAATACTGAAAGCAGTTGACAAAGTTTGTATATAATCATATGTATTCTATGAAGAGAAATTTGTTTTACACAAAACATTTTAGATGATTTACAATCTTTTAATCCAAAATTTGGAAAGGAAAGGTCATTGAAAGGGAGAGTGATGGTGGTGGTGGTGATGGCATGTTGATCCAAAAAGTGTCTTTTCAGCAGGGCAGGCTCACAATCCAGGCTGATATTACAAAATTGCAGTTAGCTACCTTGTTCAGTAGACTCACAGTCCAGCTCTCGTGGTTCTCCTCCATTTTAAGTGACTGTCACCTGAGCAATAGGACTGAGGTTTAACCTGTAGCCTGGTAATGATACTGTAACATCATTCATCCATATTGTTCAAGGTCTTTTTTCCAGGTAGGTGATCCTGTTGTCCTCCACATTTTGATACAAGAGAGCTTTAACCTCTTCAACCAGCTCCAGAATATGTTTCTGCTGAAGCATTATTGCAGAAACTTTCTACAATAGAAGGTTCAGGTATGTTTTTGTATTGTCAACCCCCTTTACCGATGGTGTTCTTTTTGGCTCAATGCTGTAACGGCTTGCCTCAATTAAATTTATAATGTATGTTCACATTTCTACCTTTCAGGAATCTTGCAAATGCACTTGGTTCTTTTTGTTTAAGCATATGATTCTCATGAATGGCATCATAAGGAATTTATAATTTCATCATAACCCCAAACTGCTGTTTACAAAAGTAAGCTGCAGTCTGGGATCCTAATATTGAGATACATTTAATTTAATGTTAAAAAGGCAAACATCTTAGAATAAAAAATGTTTCCTTAAATTCCCATAGAATAACAGCAAAACCATGAATAACTCAATTCTCAATAAAAAAAAAAAATAAATAAATAAAAAAAAAATCCCCCCTTCCAAAAAACAAAGATATTTTGGTGGTAGTTTGTCAGGCAGATTTTTTTACGTTATATTGATAAGATAGGAGGTAATGGGCTTCATCTCTTTTTTTTTTGTATTGTTTTGTATTTTTCTTGTTTTCTAGTAGCACAATCCATAAAAGAGTGCATTTGTTCCAAATGGAAAAGTAGAGAGATTTTGTGGATCTCTGGAAAGAGAATTGGTTGTGTCATTCCAAACATGGATGAGAGATTATTTTGCCTGCCCACAGATATGGTATAAGCCCAAGGAACAGATGACCAGTGATAAGACACTTTAATTAGTGTTTCTCTGCACATGGAATAGCGTTCTTGGCAAGACTATAAAATACGATTTTATTAAGCAGTTTGCTACTGCTGAATCAGATATTTTAATTTTGTGTTTGCCTTGAGTGATTTTCTGTTTTAATAGTTTTCTGCAAAAGTACCATAGATACTTAAAATAGCTTTAATAAATTAACAATAATGTAATGAAAGTAAAAAGTAATTAATTGACAATAATTACACGATTAATGCAGTGTGATGTTTACTTTTTTCTTTCTATTTTAAAATGCTTTTAGATATGGTGGTAAAAGTAAGCTCTCAGTCTTTATGAAATTTTTTTTAATTTTTTTGTGTCAAGGCAATAGTAAGAGCATGAAATGTATTTTTTTTCCTATGGTTCTTAAAGGTAATATGATATGAATATTAAGATCTCTTAGTCATCTAACAACATGTCCTGTTCTTGTTGGACCAAAAAAGCTTTTTTTATGATCTCTCCAAAAATGGCAAAAGGCAAGGTTATGACTTCTGGATCCAACTGCATATTCTTTCTCCAAGCAGACAGCTGATTCTAATGCATAAAGACAGCACAAACAGCTTTCCTCACATTTAAGCCAGAATGTGTAAGCAGGTCTGACCTATTATTACAATTTCCATATCTTTTTTCCTTTGAGAACATTTTCCCTCTGACAATGTCCATCCATTCATATAATCCATTTTTTTCTCTCGCTTAGTCCTTATCAGGGTCATGCTGGACCAGTGCCTATCTCTGACAGTCTATTGGTGAGTGGCAGGGTACACCCTGGACAGGTCACCAGTCTGTCACAGGGCAACAAAGAGACACACAACCATACACACACACCATCACACCTATGTAGAATTTTAGAGAAGCAAATTAACGGTAATGTTTTTTGGGGGGGTTTCTTTGGAATGTGGGAGGAAGGCGGAGTACCCCGAGCGAACCCACGCATGCATGAGGAGAACAGTAAACTCCATGCAGAAAGACCCTGGGTCAGAACCTTTCCTGCTGCAAGTCAACAGTGCTACTTACTGCACCAAAGCGCAGCCTCAATTTCACACTGCAACTCCTTAAATACAGACGTAAATAATGAATTTTCAGTATATAGGCTTCAAAAAATCAGAGTTATTTGAATTAGAGAACATGAATTTATCATGCAAATTACTGTATTTTCACGACTATAAGGCGCACATA
>NW_015150665.1:485270-492204 GCF_000732505.1 Cyprinodon variegatus
GCCTTATGGTCGTGAAAATACGGTAAGCATAAAAACTCATCTCCACTCAACTTCTTGTCTTACTTCACTGGATAAAGTCATGTTGGGGTTAAATCGTCTAACCCACATGCAGAAACACTCAGAGACAGGGAAAAAGTTAGAAGATTTATTGACAATGTTTTCAGAGAAATATGAACGTCGTCTTGGTTCATCAGGCTGGTCACGGGAGGGAAGCAACTAGAGGAGGACAGATCGGTTAGAGAGGATCCAAGAAACTTGCTGCTAATGGCGGCTTGGATTTATACCTGCTCAGAGGGTATTCTGATCAGCAGGGGGGGAACCTTGTGGGTCCAGAGGCTGGTCGGCAGACTGAGGGCTGAGGGCAGAGGCGGAGACGGAGGCTGAAGCGGAGGGCAGACAGGCAGGTTCCAGGCAGCGAGAGTTTTCTCCAGGAATTGACTGGTTTCCAGGTTTGTCAGGTTCTGAGAGGAAGAAGAACACACAGTCAGAGGGTTATCAAAAAATCAGGAAAAACAGATCAGATTAGGCTGGCTCAGGTTTGCTGGTACCATTACTGGCAAACACTCTGGCAGGGAAGTGTCAGCCTCCTCCTCCTTAAGAAGGCCTCTAGATGAGCCGATGGGAAACAGGTGTGTAGAAGTCAGCTCACGCCCTCAGGAGGAAGATCTCAGGCGCCCTCTGGTGGAGAAAGGTAGACAAGCCTCCAGATCCCAACAGATAAGTCTTCAGTCTCACCTTGATCCTTTAGTAGTTACTAATTTTCTTCGTACTAGTTAACACAAGGCAGTAGCGTTTATTTTATTTTTATTTATAGAAATAATTTATCACAATTGTTTGTTATCTTTATTGTTTAAGCAGACTCGTCATCTTCCAATTTATGCAGAACCAAGTCGCATGAGCAGCAGTCTCAGCAAAGACTCCGTCAGAGAGTAATCTTGTTGTAGTCCAACACGCGGCAGGCATAGGTCTGGCTTTATGCTCGCATTACAGACCAAACGCATGTTCTGTCTGAACAGAGAACCTTAGGAAGGGCTGTGTACTCTTGGGTGCCCCCACCCAGCACCACTTGAAACATGGTCCAATGCCTTCTCCAGGTCCACAATACAAATGTAGAGCAGTCAGAAAAACTCCCAACCACCCTCGAGGATTGTGCGGAGAGTGTAGAGCCCATCCAGAGTGGCATGGCCAAGACAAAAACTACACTGCCCCTCCTTAAGTAGAGGTTTGACAAATATCGGGGCACTACTGTTCAACACCCTGGCATAGGCTTTTGCAAGGACATAGAAGGATATTATCCCCTTGCCTGTCCAGGGGCAAAACCCCTTTTTGATTTTGGAGAGGCATACACAGAGATATCTAAGGTACTCAAGGAGGAACTCATCCACCCCTGTAGCCTTACCACCATGGAGTTTTATGACCACCTTGATGACTTCAGCCTGGGTGGTGGATGAATTGAGCCCTGAGCACCCCGTCTCTTCTTCTGCCATGGTGTTTCAGCTGGATTGAAGAGTATTCCTTCCACCATGTGAAAAGGTCATCTTTCAGGATCAGCAATTCCCCACACCTATTGAAAACAGTGTAAGCATAGCACTGCTTCCCCATCGGGAGATAGCAGACAGTTTGCCAGAATCACTTTGAGGCCAACCCGTAATCTCTCCCCCATGACATCTTTAAACTCCTCCCTGTTTTGCTTCTCCAACCAGCTGGGCCCCATGATACCCGCTTGCTGCCTGAAGCTAGCTAAGCTCAATTGTAGTAATTTCTAAGCTTAACAGCACCCCTTACTGCCAGTGTCCACCATTGACTTCTGGAAACGCTGCCAGGACAAGGGCAGTTATGGGCAGCCACTTTGAAAATGGTTGCAGAGATATTGCCCACACAGACTCCATTTCCACACTCCATGAGTGTGAATGGTGAATTTCCTGACAAAGCACCCCACCAAACATTCTCAGCAGACCCTTACAACTTGCTGGCGCCTGTCTTCAAGTGTATCCAGCACACCACCAGTTTCCCCCAGCAGACTGAAGGAATCCCCATGAGGGGCACTCTCCAGTGTCCATGGATCAGATCGCCACCACCTCTGACTGCTGCTCAATCATACTGCTGTAGTCCCTAATGGTTCCCCAAACAGTTGGTGGACCCACAGGGGTATGGCCTGATGTCGCTCCTTTGCACTGGGCCAGGCCAGGTCCCACGAGGAAGAACCCCGCCACCAGCCCCTTGGAGACGAACCTCAGCTCCAGGGGGGTGTCCTGGCTCCTCCGTAAAGGGTCACTTTACATGCCTTGATGGATTTGTCCTCTTAAAGCCTGTTGAACCAGTCTTTGTCTGTCCAGTCAGCCAGAGCCTCTATGCCTAGGGAGATCCTACTTGGGACATTTTAGCCCATGACAACAAAACAAAGTAGACAACATTTTTAGTTTTCAGTTTTTTATTACTAATATAACAGCAACATTTTAACCTATTTAAGAATACCAAGGCTAATATAACTGGGATTACTATTAGGGATGTAAAGGAAAGCTCTGTTTTTACATATTTAAGCTTTCTCTCTCCAATTTTTTCCTCAGTAGACATCACTCGGACCCAACATTTTAAATTTTAATAACATTTCACAATGTATATGTATTAAATAACCATGAGGCATGACAACAGATTCTGACAGAAATTGTAACCTTACTCAGACCAAAGAAATGGCTTGTGTTACAGATGGTAGCACTTACCACTGGACACACTTCTTCAGAAAGTCAGCCCAGAATACCAGCTAAAAAGCATTTTATACACAGAGCCTGCCACATCATCACATCATTACATCATACACGTTTGTACACAAGGAAATTTTCCCAGCTCCAGACGTATCAAAATGTTACACAGTGTACTTAGATCGAGAACAACACAAATGCACAGTGACATAGCTATCTGTTAAGAATAATCCACTCTGTCTGTGGTCTCATTTCATTTCCAAATGTTGTCCTAATTAGATTAACTGCTTGGAGCCAATAGGCAGGTATCATTAAGGTTTAACAAGCACATACACAAATCAAAAATAATCCTTACAGGGATCTATTATGCAAAATGCACTTTTTGCTCTTTTTATACTTATTGGTCAGCTGGTCTAACTGCTTATTTACTGTACAGACGTTCATGAAAAAGACAAACCTTTCATTATTTGGCACATAATTCACCTGGAATAAGTTATATTCCTAAATTTCATTACAAATCTGTAGAGACACAGAAACATGCAAATACGTATTGATGATGTGTCTATTTGTATTGCTGTTTGGCCTAACTACCCCTTCAGAAACCATTTGATGCATCCTTCCTGGTTGTTGTGAAGGAACTTTTTCTGCTTCTAGAAAGACAGACAGACAGACAGACAGACAGACAGACAGACAGACAGACAGACAGACAGAAAATGTATTCTGGCTTAGGCAGAGTAACTGTGAGAATTATGTATATTCATAATTATACTGCATTACTTGTGTATGCTTACTGCACAGCAGCAACCATTTCCACATGTGTTGTTGAAAGATGATTAGCATATGCTGAACAAAACTGTGACAAAGTTTTGATCACACAATATTGCAGAAATTATGTACAATTGATACAAGGGACCTGCCATTATCTAAGACTCCAGATTTCTCTTCAAGTAGGTTCGAAGCTGCAGAGCTCACCCTGATTTGGTTTCTCTATTTTGCTATCTTTCTTTCCCTCAACATCAATATTAGACACTAATTCAATTCAAGGCTTGATTGTTAAGCTATGCAACATTCCAAAATGAACAAAGCTCTCATTGCAAATCTCCCGTAGTTTGTTATCTGTGTATGTTGTTAGAGGTATGTAGTCAATAGAATTTCATAAACCCAAAGCTTGCTTGTGTGAGTTTGTATTTATCTGCCACTGTGCATGCTTGTGTTTATCTAGATTTCCACTCAGTATTCCTAAACCATTCAATAATAATTAGTAAGTTGTGGCTGAAAATATGGATTCTATTCTCAACTACACCCCTCTGCACCACACCACCCCAACCCCCCTCTGCTGTAAATGATTTAAGAACAACATCGACACATCACATTAGGGTGATTGTTCAAGGTTCACAGATCGGCTATTTTCTGAGCAGGCTGTAATATGCTTCTATTTAGTATGCTGTTTTACTTTTCCTCTTTTATCCCCTGGCTCTCCTGCTGTGATCCATATCATTGTTCCCAGGAGAGGTAAGAAAGGTGACAAACAAACCTATTCATCATCAGCCAGTTCTCCTGGCTAAACTGTTATCTAAGTAGAACTCTCTAAACTTTTCCCAGTGGCCTATTGTTTACGGCTGCATCCTCTAAATTTACACCCACCACTTGTTTTATGAAGTGTCCATGGAGGGTAAGAAAAGCAGATAGAGACCTGATGTCAGCATATTTCCCAGTCCAGCATCTAAACTGTGATATATGGTTAAAGAGAGTTTCTGTTTGAGGTCTCCTGAAATCTTTTTTATGGGGTGCTATTGTTTCATGCCACCTTGTTTTAGAAATACAGCATCATCACGTTACTAAGCTCTCTGTGGAGGGCTTAAGGTAAATGATTGGAGGTTATTCAAAGTGATAGAATGTAGAGGAGTGATTTGAGGAAAGGAGATGAAAGAGGGTGAAAAGTGCAATGGCTTTACACTATATTGGTCTGTGAAACAAACAGCATCATCACAGTACATCTACTCTACATAAACTCCTAAATTTAATGTAATGAAGCTGCTGTCTAACATTCACTATTTAGGTTGAGCACACAATGTGAAATTGTCCTGTTTATTTGTGTTTCTCTCTTAGAACACTGAAACAAATTATTCTGTTTATACAACCAGTGGCGCCATTAGAAACGTCTCAAAAGGGGAGCCACATGAGGTCATTAAAAGTCTTTGGGTGGCACAACAAAATAAAAAGCAATGCCATAATAAAGAAATGCTATGATTATTTACCATTACTATGTACGATTGTGATAGGGACTGCAAAAAACTAATACAGTATTTGTTCTCTGTTTTGTCACTACAAATATATATTTTAGAATGATCAGAAAAGCTAAATACATTGATATTACCCTACGCTCTATAGTTTTACATTGTCAAAAAAGTAGAACAATGGCAAATAAAACAAATAATGTATGCTTCTGTTACATTCAAAGTGACAAAACCAAAGTATTTTACTTGGAATAATACACAATTAACTTAAAAATAACTTGGGAGTTATTCATAACTGACCAAGTAACTTAGAACAACCTGCTCTACCAAAATATGAAAACCACCTATATGTGTTTATTACTATATTAAATATTGCAATAGTTTGTTGTGATTTATCTCTTCCTCACTAGGTTATATATTACAAGGACGACAGCCCAATCCCTAGTCATTTATAGGCAGAACTGTGGTCAATTTCACTCAAAGTATAAACAAGTATTTAAACATTGCACACATTATAAGGCAAATTTCAACCCTCATTGGGTATTGCACATAGGTCAGATTTCGAAGTGGTATATGCCATTTTCAAAAGTGGCATGCCAGATACCACTTTTGGATTTTGCTGTCACTCCAGACAGTAGCAGCAGGGAAATCAGTGAAAGAAACTCAGCAGTGAGAGCACCAGAACTGGGACAATAATGCCACATAAGCCCCCTGTGGAGCAAAGGAACCACTCAGGACAGCTTTAGATTGGAGAAGCTAACCAGGCAAATAAAGCATCATAGTGGGTGAAGCCCGGCGTACACTGTACCATTTTCAGGGCGATTTTCCAGTCTTGTGAGAATCTTTGGATCGGGCCGACTTTCAACCTGATCGTGCGTCGTGAGTCGTGTAGTGTACAGGCGATCGGCCTCTCACGATCAAGAATCTCAGGAATCGTGAGGTCCGTTGTGGGCAAGTCGCTCAGGGCGCATGAGCAAAGAAGGATTCTTTTTATTCATCCTCTCAGATGTAAACACAGCATCATGGCAGGGATGCAATGAGTGAAATGCAGTTCTTTCTGTAAAACTGACCGACCGCAGCAGCCACGTTTGCTCAGCCACGTCCTTTTTCCAAATACGTCGTCGCCCTTTTTTTCTAGGACTTTCAGCACAAAATTGCACAAATTGCAACTTCATATTACTCTTCTATCTGTTTGGCTTCCGGATAGACGAGTCAAAGTAGCTCCATCTCACTGCAGAGCTGAGTCCGGCGTGGTTTTTAATCGTACAGTGTGAGCAGGTAGATTGCATCAGAGCGTCGGGACCAAAATAAATCGTTAGCTGTGACTCACACTGTACAACTAAATCCTGCGTTTAGTCGGTCAGTGTGAGCAGCAGATGTGTGCAACGATTGAAAAAAATCGCACAGTGTACACCGGGCTTGAGAGGCTCAGCTATCCAGGGATAATGTGTATAGAATAACTACAGAGGACTGCTTGGCCTACAGAGTAGGAGAGAGGCGACCGCTGGCTGTGGCCAGCCTCTAATTGCTAACTGTGAGAGATGAAAAGAGGACAGCATCAGAGAAGCCCGTCGGGGTGAGAAGGCAGCAGCTTGCCGGTGTTCTGTCAGATAAGCATACCTGGCCAGACCATACCCATAGTCAATAGGCATGCGCAAGATGCAAGATTTGTATTTATCCCTATAGTTTTTCACGAAAAATAAACTCTAAACTACCTCAACGGGCATGTATCCCTTTAGTTATGTAAAAAAAAAAACTAAACAATTTAAGGTGAGATTGCCATATGCTTAAAAAGAGACCAAAAAGTAAGTAATACAATTTTTGTTTTGAACATGAACTTTTTAAACAATCTTTCTACTGAAATATTATTTCTCTTATGATTTGTGGACATTAAGATCTAAAGAGAAGCAGCTTCTCCTGGTCAGACCCTGTAATTCAGTGAAAGGGTGGAGTCCGAGTAAAAAAATATGCATGGCTAGGAGAAGGAGGGCACCACTC
>NW_015150665.1:493890-523082 GCF_000732505.1 Cyprinodon variegatus
ATTTTAAAATGTGTGAACTGAACTTTGAACTAGTTCACGTAGAAAGAGAACTTTCCCAACACTGACTATAGGTCACAGCCACATCATACTAAAATGTCACAGTGTACTTTATTTGACTTGATAAGAGGGATTCAGCACATCTGCCAACCAAATTAGTAAAAAAACATGCAAAACACCCAGTTTCAACACTATGCAGCTAAAAGAGAAACAAACAAGCAAAAATAATACAAGTAGATGATATATATGAAAAACGCATACTGTGGGGTCTGCAGTATGAAGTACAGACCAAGCTTAACCGTTCTACATAAAAAAAAATAAAAAAAAAACACTGGCTGAAGCCTTTCATGAAGCCGAAAACATAAATTCAGTCTTACCTTCAGAGTTTTAAGGTCCTAAACCCTTAGGATAAATTATTTTCACAAACCTCCTGTAGTTTATTGTCCCAGCGTCATAGCTGCGAATGACTACTAACTCTTTTCAGCTTTTCTGTCTCCTATTGGCTATGTGATTCTTAAAAACAGACACAGATTGTGTTGGCTCTAGTCATTTAATGAGTCCTTTACTATAACAGCAATGTTAACATTCAATATGAATTAACAGTAATATTGGAAAAACGAGTTATTTTATTGTTTGTAATCATGTAAAAATATAAGAAATGATTCTTTAAAAAAACAACTTTTAAACACTGTTTGACGTTAAATTTTTATTTTTTATATAACAAAGAGATATTACTCCTATTGTTTTAATTTAACTATTGCACGATGTTAACCAATCATTAAATGAAAACAATAAAAGTACTGTAATAAACCTTTGTTATATAAAAAAAAAAAGAAAAAGAAAAGTTTAATGTCAAAGAGTGTGTAAAATTTGTAAACCAAGCTAATCAGTAACACAGTGGGTAGTACTGCTGCCATGCAGCAGGAAGGTTTTAGGATCGATTCCCGCTCGGGGAGTTTGCATGTTCTCCCTGTGCATGCGAGGGTTCTCTTCAGGTACCCCAGCTTCCTAACACAGTCCAAAAGCATGACTGTTAGATTTATTGGCTTCTAATAATTTTCCTTATGTGTGAGTGTTTGCATGAATGGTTGTTTATCCTGTTTGCCTCTGTGTTGCTCTGCGATGGACTGGCGACCTGTCCAGGGTGTAGAAACCTCTCGCCCGTAGACAGCTGAAGACAGGCACCAGCACCCTTCGCGACCCCAGCTGGGATAAAGCATGACGGAAAATGGATGGACAATATAAACCACTAAATTAAATCTAGAGCATGTCTATCTACATGTGGCTGTATTTATTACCTTTAATATTAGTTTATTATTAGTTTAATAGTGGGAAGTAACCATTGTGTTTCACCAGATTTCCCATTAAAAATAAAAGTAATAAAAAAAAACATCACACATATATCTCCCAGGTAGTCAAAATTTTAATTGAGCCCTTCACAAACAACAAGAACTAAGATAATTTATTGTAACCTGAACATGTAAACAAGACACTGGCATCTGAGCCATTATCAGCAGGTCTTTGGTATCTAAGTTTAAACTGTCATAAAGAAGAGCAGAATTAATTACATTTTTGTTCCCCCAGAGTGACAAGATTCCATTATGCTCACGGTCAGCTTCTCTACAAATCACATTACAGCCAGATGTCTACATGTGTTTTTCTAAACCATTCTCTGAAATGTAAGCAGAGGTGTGACCATATGATTCATTGCAAGCTAGAAAATAATTTGATATATGGAAAGATATATCTAAGCAATTCCAAAACCCCTCTTACAAGGAGATCTGATTTTTCTTCACTCAGTGTGCCATCATATATTGTATACCACGGCTTTATATCCAAATGGTGTTATGAAGTTTTGTGCATCATGCATTTTATGTATACTTGGGCATTAGGCCTAAATTATAAATCTTAAACCTAACAATCAATGCATTGAATGAAATATTTGATGTGGTGGTTTATTTTTTAACTCTCTCACTCCTAAGGCAAAAATAATTAAATCTATTTTCTGTAAACCTAATTATTTTTTGGAAACAGTAACTTAACAGAACTTAAAATAACCATTGGACCTACTGCTTGACAAAATATAAAATATCTAGAACTATTTGAAACAGTTACCAAATTATAAAAAAAAAAAAAAAAAAAAAAAAAAAAAAAAAAAAAAAAAGACTACTCAGAGGCTTTGATGTTGTTGTAGCTTTTCCTGTTCTGGTCCTTATTTCACAAAAAATGTAATCAGAAATCTCAGGATAAGAGATACAGCCAGGCTCAACCTGGGTCAGGACTGCATTCTAGCTTCATATATTTGACAAACCAAGCCCGGCTTTACAGGGGCTGCTACCTCAAACCAGGTGAAACTAATCAAGTTCAGTGCAGGTCTGCAGTTTTCTACAAAAGATCATGACTCAGTCCCAATACCATAAGTTACTAATGTAACTACGGTTCTATGAATCCCAGAGGCAGTGCTTCAATCACTGAGTAATCACTCTTGTGCTTGTGCAGGTCGAGAATTGGTATAAACAAAGTCACCCGTGACCTAACAGTGATCAAAGTAAGTCTACATAACCACATGACACCGGAAGTTCAGTCCCTAAATCTTCTTGCAAATGCACCGAGAACAAGGGACCGAACGCCGTGGGGAACAACGCTCCACGTGAATGGCTGTGGCTAAGTCTCGGAGCGTGTACAGCATGTCCGTTTTTACCTCTTGGAGCCATCGGGAAAAGAAGATAAAAGCGAAAGCAGCAGAAGGTGATGTTGCTCTCAAATCAACCTTCAAAATAAAATTCTCTGAAATAACTCTACTCTTTCAATGCTTTTTATGACTTACACTTATGTATCTGACTTTTTTAAGCAAACAATAACATA
Organism: Cyprinodon variegatus; assembly: GCF_000732505.1. Classification (NCBI taxonomy): domain Eukaryota; kingdom Metazoa; phylum Chordata; class Actinopteri; order Cyprinodontiformes; family Cyprinodontidae; genus Cyprinodon; species Cyprinodon variegatus. Next base: position 496,753 of record NW_015150665.1, read on the forward strand.
ATGCATTTAAAGCAACACAACCTATGATGGCTTTTTTTCAACACTGACTTCCTTTTTACCTCTCCTAAAGGCATGCTTTTTGGATGACATGATTAACAGTAGTTCTGTCTTCCAGAGTTTTCTTCTCTGATTAACCCTGCTGTGGTCCTTCTATGCTGTATAGAACCTGTCTATCACTGTTGTATGACAAGAACATGCAATTAATTACAAACTGAGTGAATACCTTAATCTTTCCTCCTCACATGGCAGAAAGACTATTTATTCTAAGGTGTCCACTCACCATTTTTTGACAGGAAATTGTTGTTTTTTTTAGCTGAAGGCATTTCTTCTTCTTCTGTGGATGAATCATCCTACTATTGGTTGTATTCCGTGTTGTCCTCTTCTTATACTTTCTCTTCTGAATCAGAGTTGTCTTGCTGGTCAAAGTGTTTCCCAGAATGTTTTCAACAGTAAAACTTGTGGCTGCAACAGGAGGGATTTTGGGTATAATCATCTGCAGCATCTTATAAGCTCTGAGCAATCTCACATACAAGCAATAGGCATAGGATACAGAAATTTGCTCTGCTAATGGAGGGTCACTTGTTTAAAATCATTATGTTTTTTCAGCAAGATGATTCACCCTCATTGACTACTGACGTTGGTCAGAGAGCCTGGTCATCCCTATGTATGGAACCCTCTTTTTCTAGTTGTGCCCAAGGTTAGCTGTGACTACAAGTTTGCCACTATCTGTGCACCAAGGACTAAATTTAAAGGGATTTTGAGTCCCTTGACTTGAAAAGGCACTATATACGGTAAGTTCAACCCATTTACATGTATTTTTTTTCCATTTTTGTCATAAGAACCTGTAGGCCTACCTGGACTCTGTTCAGGTCATTGTGACTCAAATGCAACAGGAAGGTAATTATTATACTAACCCAAAAGCATTTTACTAATTTGCTGTGGTGTTTATCCTTTTTTTATTCAGGCTCTTGGATTAAACAATGTTATGGAATGTGCTTGAATTTTGTCACATAGTTTTGGGACTTAACTCTCCTTTAAACTTCTCCACAACTTTCCCAATGACCTTTGTGTCTGTTCCGTTCTCTTCTCTTGATTATATTTTTAGACTAATGTTGTCTAACTCTCTGAAGCTTTTACAGAACAGCTGTATTTAGATCAATCTTAATTTCACAGGGGGTAGAATCAATTTACTGCTTAGGTGACTTCTCCAGAAAAATAGTTTGACTGAATTTTAGTTAGTGTATCTAGGTAAATGATCCTTACTTCAAATGCACACCAGATTTCATATTTTATTTGTAATTAGTTGTCCAAACAATGTTTCCTATTCCTTCCACCTTGCAGCAATACAATGATTTATGTGGTGTTGGGTTTTAAATCCTTAAAAAATGAACTAAAATTACCTTTTGTGATATGAAAAAATATAACAGAAAACCTTTAATGATGATGAATTATTACTATTATTTTTTTAGCCGAATATAAATACAAGATTAAAACCTAGAATTTGCTTGACCTCATGCTTTTTTGTTTTCATATGGCAGTAAAAACGAGAGAAAAGTTACCATTAAATCATGTTGTATCTCCTGAACTGGTTCAACTTTTCTCATTATTTGTCTGCTATAATTATGTCATGCTTTAACGAATTTAGTCATATTCAGGACCTTATCCATCACAAAACTGCCAGACAGAAGAAACAATATTGAAAAATTGAGCACACTACTTTTTCATCTGCTTCTTTCCATCTGTCATTTCTTACATTCTGCTTTTAAAGCACCATTGCACTAAATACCTCTGGAGTATCAAACCTGATGAGCTCAACCATCTAAAATATCTTACTGTGAATCTGCCAGCTGCTGGTGTTATATGTCTCTGCAGCTGTTTTTTGGCGGACAGCAGTGCATTAATCAATCTTAATCCTATTTATCAGAAGTGCCAAAATATAACATTTAATGAATTCTAGGTCAGAAAAATAAATGGAGATGTAATTACACAAAAACACAAACTTCTTAGATTTCTAAACTTTTTTGCTTTCCCTTCATTTATAAAACGCTTGAATATTTTTGTATTGAATACTTACTGGGTTGACATTCTCCATGCCTGTCAATACTGAAAGACCGTTAGCTCCAGATGTGCAGCGTCTGTGTTTTTTTTTGTAAAAGGCTGCTCTGCATAGGCAATTGCTTTGCAGGGCTTATACCTTGTGGCAAGCGTTCTGCTGATTTTGTAGTATTGTAGACAGATGCAGGGGTTATTCAACTCAAACAGGGTCAACATCTCCCCTGTGGTGCTTTATGTCCAGCCACCACAAGGGAGCAGGGATGCAGAAAAAACAACACCATGTGTTTGTGGTTATGTGCAGCAGATCAAGGTAACACATTGTGCAGAGGCCTTGTTGACATGGCTCTTTTGCAATTATTAGCCAAAACACATGCTTTAGAGAAAACACAATTTGCAGCTATTAAATGCACAAAACTATAACAGAACCCTTTTCATACAGTATAAAATGACAGCAAAGTGTGTGTAATCCCCTGGGGAGAATCAGGGTGTGCAGCAGTTGGTGTTGTTGGAGCCTGACCTTTTGCTGACAGGGTTGGAGAGAAAAAAAAAAGTGCAGTCCCCAGCTGCTATGACACTCTCATGCCCATGAGCTTTTTCAAGGGCTATTCAGCCTGTGGGAACCAGCAGGGGGCAGGGCGAAGGGCTCCAGATGTGTGAATACCCCTTAGTGATGCATCAACTGCGGCCTTTGATGACACGACCTACCCTTTGGGTAGGACACTACTTTGGTGCTACATACTTCCTTACTAGTGGCTTTCAATGTAGCCATATTTTCGGAAAACCTCTCTCTTGCTTATGACTGGATGTGCATGTTTAAGTTAATATGAGATTGTAATTCTGAAGAGCAATTTCCTTTTTCAAAGTAAATTTCTCTGAGGTGATTAAAACATGTTTGACAATTTGTGGCATTCAGCATCTTATGACATACAGTACTCCATTAGAGATGGAGATTGCTTTTTAAGTGCTATCAGTATAGACTATACTGTTTAACCTGAGGAGATTTATGGAAGGCAATCACCCAAGTTAAAATTGTGGATGTCATTTATCAGGTGAAGTGAAAATTGGAGCCATAATTTTCACAACTGGCCACAGATGAGACCTTATGTACATAACTCCTTACCCCCCAACCCTAGGTCCCTGGGCTTGTGTTAAATGTTATTTTACTATGGTAGTGGAGGTAGGAGGAGGGAGTAGTTAAATAGATACCCACTTATTTCTCAAATGTTTTCATATGTCTTCATATCATTCAGTCCTTCCTTCAAAGTGTTACAATCCAATAGAAACTAGTGTATGCATAAGAAAATCTGCTGTTTGGGGTTTGTAATAATGCTCTTACAGAGGTGACAGAGCTCTTCATTTTCTGTAAACTATTGACGAATGGTATTTCATTTTTTTATATACTACTGCAAAAACATCCTTTGTTTATCTTTAAGAACATAGGATGTAATTTAGATATTGTTGGGTGGAGTTGAGTACACTAAGTGAATCTTCCATGTTTTATCTATTTTTTACACATATACAGTAAATAAAGAATGTGTATTGAAGGCTATAAAAGTTAGAGAGTATGACTGTGTGGTTACTCCTTTCTCAACCTTTTCAATACTTATTTGGTGTCTTATGTCTTCTGCCTGATAAATAACTACATCACCCAAAAAATGGATGTTTCAAGTAAAAGCACCCTCAAAATACAGTTTAAAATAGCACAGCAGATGAAATAGGCTGTAAAATGAACCATCCATCATATGTCTAACAAAAAGTGACACATGGGGAAGGGGTTTAAGGCACTTTTCATTAGGCTTCTGCAGCACTGGCTATCCAGATCACAAGACTAAATAATGACCTCTGTACCAAAAGTGTTTTCAAATGAATAGAAGACAGAAGACATACTGTAGACCGTACTCTCTCTCTCTATCTTACCCTCACCCCCTTCTCTCTCCCTGCAGGAAATAAAATACAATCTATTTTCTCTCTGCTTGTCTGCGCGTTCTTTATATAAATCCTGGCTCTTTGGCCATAGACAGTGAATGATATAGATTGTTCTTGGAAATGTGCAGCAGCACAGATCTGGGAGGGAATTTTAACAAGAAGTCTCATGCTCTTGAAATTTATTGAGAAGGGTTTAACTATTTGGGGATTTTGATAAAGAAATAATTTTTGGTAAAACTGACCATGACACAGCAGACTTCCAACGGAACTTGATTTAATGATGTGCAAGTGTGCTTGTGTATAATTATATTTACGGGACAGAGCATTTACTGCAATATTGAAACAAGCTTGATTTGATCTGATTGTAGTTTTTAACATTAAAGAACATAATGACCTTCCTTGTTTACACACATTGGACAGATATGTAACAGGTTAATAGGTTCTCTCTGGGTACTCTGGCTTCCTCCCACAGTCCAAAAACATGACTCTTAGGTTAATTGGTATCTCTAAATTGTCCTCAGGTGCATGTGTGCATGCATATTTGTGTGTCTTTGTTTTTCCGTGTAACAGACTGGCGACCTGTCTAGGGTGTTCCCTTCCTTTCAACCATACACTGATGGATATAGACACCAGTCCCACCTCTATGTACACCTCTATATCAAGATGCGGAATCATTTTCTGAGGTCTCACTGGCATTTATGGAAAATTTGACAGTCAAAAAAAAAAAGTGTTTTAGTACTAAGTTGCTCTTCATGCACTAATGCTATAGTTTTATTTCTTTGTGGTTTATTATAGAAGTCGTTTCATGATACTATTTTACACATAAAATACACCCTAGACGATACCCATGAGGAACATTTTTAGTATATGACCTGAGAGTTTAAAGGAGAGTATACAACAAAAAAAAAGGACTTAGCAAATAGATCTTTTTCAACTCAGTTTTCTCTGCAACGCTTACTTACATTTTTTTTGTCTGTAGTCTGGACATAGATAATTTGTAATGACCAATCTTTGGGCACAATCTTACTTGGAGCAATGTGTCTAACTGGTCTAAGTTACTGAAATAATGCACCCCAGATAAAAAAATACTGCTTAAGAAACCATCTCTTAACCCAGATTTTGTCATCTAAAATTCTTCAGAAAATAGTTTCCAAACAAGTGTATAAGCACTTAACTTTTAGAAGAGTTTCAGTCGGTTTTTAGAGTTCATCATTACACTGAAACGGCTCTGTTAAAAGTCACTAATGATAGATTAGATCACACTGGAGAAATTTTTTTTTTGTCTGGTCTGTTGCTGTTTTGCTGTGACAGCATCCTGGAAAGAAATATCAGCTGTGCTGCTGCCATCAACAACATTGTTTATAGATGTTGGTACTTGGTCTCTTTTTCGATGTAGCCCTGTTTCTCTTACTGTGGCTGGCTGTAAGCTAATGGTAATGTCCAAGGGCCCAGAATTAGATCTTGACTGTTTTAAACAATGGAAAGTCACAATTCTATTGCTCACTGTTGAGCATTGAATTTTAGTATATTCGCTTACCTAGTTTGATAAGTTCAATCACATGTATATCCCTGTCAAAATAGCAATGCATAAAACAGCTGGTTCCAATCCACTAGCTTTTGACATGTGAGTGGGAGAAACATGACACAACAGGGATTATTTTTAGGTGAATTGCATTATTTTGACTGAAGTAAGATATATGATGAATGGGAAGAGGAGAACAGCAAAGGCACAATGATTCTTATCCTTTCAACAACCTCGACCCTATCCTCCACATATCCATTCTGGCCTCAATGAAAGAAACCTAACAAAGAGACTATGTCTCCTTTGTCACTTAACAACTCTAGTATCAGCAGGAATGTTCAGGATGATTTTAATGTTCAGGTGTGCCTGTTTCATCAGATACAATGCCATGGTTTATTTGTCTGAATAGAAAATAAAATCTGATATAATAATCATGCATTTCATTTCTCTTGACAACTACCGGTTGATACAAAAACTGAGACCTAGCCTACAAAAAGCAGTTCCTGTAAAATAAACGCACATTTGTTATAGATGTTCACTGGGTGGGACCATGGTATGAGTGGATCAAACATCTCAGAACTGTGCCTCATGGGGTTTTAATGGACTCGGTGCTAAGCCATAAAACTGTGTAATGTATAGTTTCTTTTTAGTTGTTCCTTACTTATAACAACTGCAGTTTCAGGAGGAATCATACCAATTGATAAAAAACTGTTTTCATCAATTGGTATGATTGCTTCTGACTGACAGACACTATCCTCTATTATCTATCTTTCTGTCCATCTGTCTGTGAAGGTGTGTATTTCTGTGTGTGTTTATATAATTTTTTAAGTTTATATGATTTTCACTTGGTGAGATGGTGAGTATAGATTAGTTGATGATTCTTCACTCACTGAATTATGAAATATAAACAAAAGCTTAAGATTAAAAGCATATCAAATGAACCATCAAGAACATGGAAATTGCATTTAGCTTTTAAAAAAGAATAACTTCTTGTGAAGGTAGGGTGTGCACACGAGTAAAACACATACACAAGTGTCAATCTGAGATGCAAGGAAATGCATGTTATTTCTTGCATCCTCTTTGTCTTACCTTGATCCATTTCAGGTCCATTGTCAGTTTGATTTATGCAGTCCTACACTTGCATCTCCCTACAATGTCAACCCTATGAGAAATATATCCAGCTATTCATATAATCTGTGATGATATCAAAGCTCTGACGAATGCCTTCAGTTCGATCTTCTTAAATAGATGACTTCTATCCTAGTCGTAGCACCAGCCATTAGCAAGCCAAGCAGTATGCTTGGAATGTTAATAGGATTAGCATTAGCATTTCTTTCAGGTCTCCCACAGTACCTGTCTAGAATTACACCTTTGATCTGATCACACAGAGAATAGATGGGATAGTTTTAACAAGGGGCTAACATGTGTAAAACAGAATAGAAAATGGTAATATGTGTATGCTTATAATTCTACACATTGTAATAGAATTGTAATGTGTTCAACCAGACAAAAAATAGTTCAGTATTTCTTCAGTATGATAAAATTATTCTGCAAAATTACACACACACAAATCTAGAATCGCACTAGGCCATTGTCGTCAAAGTACTTGTTATTTGAAAGTAGCTTTGATCATAGGTTAGCATTTGCCTGAATTTGGTGATGATAATAATAAGTATAAAGTGTGTTACAGTCATATCATGTACATTTAATGTCAGTAAAGTGGAGAGAAGAGCAGATTTACAAGTCTGAGCCAACTCCATGTAAATGAAAGATGAAAGTCTTTATCTGAGAGCGGACAATTGACCGGCAGCTATAGGAACATACATTAGTCATGAGATTAACTGCTGCTCTCCGGCAGAATGCTTTCTTTAAAAGAACTTGAATTTTTCTAAGCATTTTCAATTGGATGTTCAGACAAAGAGCATTGGAAGGTTTGTGAGGTCTTGAAACTTGTGTACAATGTCTCTGGTCAGGCATTTGGCAAAGTGATAATTGTCTGAACAGGACAACATGAGTAGTTCCAAGGTGAGATTTTAGGTCAGCTGTCATATGAAATGACAGTAAAGAGTTGGATGAAGCCACACAAAGGCTCAATCTCTGCGTGTACCTAAGGCAACTTATGTTACTGTAAATTCCAATTTACCTCAGATAATATATAAACTGGACAGACTGCCTACTTTTAAAAAGATGTATTAACAGGTTAAAGGTAGATATACAATTGGTGACCAGCTCATTTAAAACAGCAAAAATGACGGAAGTCTTTCTCTTTTTAAAAAAAATAAAGTGGCTTTACCTTGCTGCAGGCGCATGGTTATGGCAGAACCTCCCTTACATGTGAGGGTGATTGCCAGATGTCAGTGTCCCGAGACTCTGGTAAGTTGAGCAAAACTGACAGTACGCTTGCAGCCCTGTTTCGTACTGAAGAGCAGTTTCTATTGCCTGCCTTTTCTTAGAGTTAAGCTTATGCAACTGTGGTCTTTGGACAGACTTGTCAGCATTAATATATATTCATGACATCTCAGTCACCTCTGATAATTATGGTCATATCTACATACATGTCAGAAAACTCTTTATATTTTCTACAAGAAAATGTTTTACATGAAAGAAAAATGTCACACAATTAGTTTATGTATGTGCTTTTTCGAATAATCTGCATTATTTCTAAAAAGAAAAAATCGAATCAAAATTTTTTTTATCAAAGTGATACACAGTGACACACTAATGATACTGACTAAAAGGAGAAAATAATTGTATGCATATACCAAAAATTTTTACTAAGACTCATTACATATGAGACTGATTGCATGAAACAGCCTTAAATGCCAGGTACTGTGGCTTTACCCATCTTGAAGAGTAGCTTGAAGTATTTAGTGTTTTTGTCATGCCAGATTTTACCTCTATGGATGCTGTGGATTAATTCTGAGGTGGTCCAAGGACATACATGGGGCATTATCCCTTTAGTGTGTCCTGGGATGTCCCCTTGGCCTCTTGCTGGTGGAATGTGGCTTTCAAAGGGGTATTCAAAACAGATGTCCGAGCCAACCCAGTTGACTCATCTCAGCTGACTCCTCTTGAGGTGAAGAAATGGTGCTACACCAAGCTTCTCCCAGATGGCCATGCTCTTCACCCTTTCGCTAAAGAAATGCCTGAACACCAGGTGAAAGAAGCTAATTTCAATCTCTTGTATCCCAGATCTCAGTCTTTTGGTCAGAACCCAGATTTCATGACCATAGCTGGGAGACATAGAGCAACCCATAAATGGAGAGCTTCGCCTGTTGGTTTAGATCCCTCTTTACCACAACTGAATTGTTCAACTTCTACTTTAGGGCAGCAGATGCACAATCCATGTGTTGATCTCCCACACGATCCTCCCGTCACTTAGGAACAGGACCCCAAAATACTTGAACTCCTCCACTTGAGGTAGGAACTCTCCCCCAACATGAAGAGGTTCAGCCGCCTTTTCTCAGCTGAGAACCATGGCCCTGGACTTGAAAAGCTCATCCGGGCTACCCCGTACTCAGCTACCAGCAATGTGGAACAGATTCCTGCTCACCTTGTATTGACTTGAATAAGCGAAGCCATACCCTGGATTTCTGCTAACAGCACAACATGTAAGGTGCAGTTAAATTCCTTTTCCAGGTCCACTAAGCACATGTGTACTGAGTGAGCAAACACCCATGTGCCCTCAAGCACCCTGCAGAGAGAAGAAAATCCTGCTTCTTTTATTGAGTTTGGCAATCAGCGCCTACTCTTCAGCACCCTATAACAGTCCTCCCTGGGGAGACTGAGAAGTCTGATTTGGGATGGTAGTTGGAACACACCATCCTGTCTCCCTTCTTATAAAGTAGATCCACCACCATGGTCTGCCAGTCCAGGGGCATCGCTAAATGATTTTGGAGAAGCATGTCGCCTAGGACAGCCCCATAAATACCCAAAGACTGGAGGTACTTGGGGTCATTCTCATCAAACACTGATGCCTTGCCTTGCCAGGTGGAGTCTTCAACCACCTCTGTGACTTTGGCCTGGGTGATAAACAATTCTGACCCCAGGCAAACAGGCTGATCATTTTGTAAGGAAAGTCATCACACTCGGGTTCAAATAGATCCTTAAAGTATTTCTTCCACCCCTGACAATGTTTTAAGTCAGCAACTTCCCACTCCTGCTATAAAGACAGGACAGTTTTACAAAATCACAAATAATAGTGTTGATAAGGGCACACATTGTGACCCGAAGGTGCAGAGATGTCACCCTCTCACCCACCAGTGTGAACTCCAACACAAGACAGCTGAACTGGGGACAAGCAGCTAGCTCTGTGATAGAACCCCTCCAGAGTAGAAGAGAGTCCAGTCTCTCTCAAAGAGCTGGAATCCAAAGCCTAGCTGGTACATGGAGCTGAGTCTGAATATTTCAAGCTAGTATCACTTCACCTCCCTCAAGGCTTATGCTTCTTCTTCCATGCTAACTTGACATTCCACATTCCCAGAGAGTTTAGGTAATCCTAATGGATCCTAATACTCATGATTACCCTTGCAGGTGGTGGGCCCACTGAGAAATGACCTTGCGTCACTCCTTTTGGTTTGGCCCGGCAAGATCCAACAAGGGGGAACCCAACCACCAGGTGCTCACCAGGATTGGCCCCGGTGTGAAATTCTAGCTCCACTACACCAGGAAAATTTGCTTGTCTCATTTTCTGGGTCATCATTAGAGCTTCTTGAGGCACGCTATGTCTGACCTGTCACCTAGAGCATGTTTGTCTTGAGGAAAATACTATATATAAGCCCCTGACAATATAGCTCTGGAATAATCCAAGCACTAAAACCCCAGTGCTAATTTAAAAACATTTAAACTTTAATAATAATCTTTAATTTTCCTAAAAGTCTCATTATAATATGAATATTTGTTTTATAAACAATAAAAAAACAGCTCAATGTTGATATATATCATAAGTCTACTGTGGTAAATTTTGTCCAATGAATTCAAATGTGTTTTTTTTTTTTTTTATTATTTGTATGACCATATTTCTGTATGTGTGCATTTGTAGCAACAAAACTGAAGATTTTTAGAGAAAAGCCATTCTGTTGCCACCTCCAATTCCGTAGCTTTTTACATCTTCACTTAAGTCATACACCACACACCACATACTATAGAATGCACATTTCCAGTTCCACTTACTTTTTTGTCACTCCATCTCTCACATGGGAAAGACCCTCCTTCCTCACCGTCGATTATATCATGCCTGCTGATGAGGGCTAGAGAGAACCATACAGGGGGAAGGGGAGGTGGGATGATTTGACCTGCAGGTGTTTCCCCGTGAGCACAAAGACCTCTCTACAGGTCGATAATGCACACACTAATGGCTGCAAAGTGACTGGCCAGGAATGAGAAATAGCCCTCATCAGTTAGGGTAATGGTGTCCCTGGGCCCTCTCAGCTCATTCGAGAGGAATACTGTCAGATCTGCAAGCTTTCTGTGTGTACCTGCTCATGTTAATTACAGACACCAGTAGATAATCTTGTGTTTTGTAGGACTTGCCTTTTGTCGCATATCGTTTTTATGAAGGTAGCAGCACTGGATGAGAACTAACCAATTGATAGAGAAACTTCTAGCATCGACACATCTTGGAGGCTGACTAATGTATTGAATGTTTGCAACTCTTTAAGCTTTATTAGCCCTAGTAAAACTTCAGAAGAGTGATGACCTGGCTCTTTGTTTCAGCCTCAGACCTCTTGTGTATATCTTAAAGAATTTTCCATGCATGATATAGTTAAAGCACGTACCACAAGATTAACAGCTAAGCACAACTTAATTCATCTTCTCTTCTCCAAAATCATTCTGTGCAAGTTAAAATCCACTGGGTTTCTAAAAATACCAAGGGTTCAACTGTCAGCAAAGTGGCAATAAGATGTTTAAATTAACAATATGATTTAGAAATTGCTTGATTTTATGACAGTACTGTAGCTACAATTTTTCTATCATCATACTGACTAATGCAACATAGTCACAAATCAGCATCGCTCGATTAAGCAATAAAAATAAAAAGAAAGTGTCCTTTTTTCCTTATTTACTTGTGTTTTAATAATCATGTAAAACTGTTGTTTTATTCTTAAGAAAGAATAACTCTTACATTTATTTTAAGGAATTATGAAACGTTAGACTGCTTTAGTCATGAGTAAATTGAGCCAACAAAGCATTGTTATTTCAATAAAACTGCTTATTTCCCCCTTCATCAAAGATCAGGCGACGCGCACACATCATCAGATTGATATTCTAAACGTGACATCACAGGTTAAGTTCATATATGCACATGATAAGACAATGTCTATTTCTGTAAGCCATCTTATTTTTTGCACCATAAACAGATGCTCTGTTAATGTAAAACACTGCTCAGGAAGAAGGAGGAACAAATTTTCCTCGATTGAGTATGTGCAACACCACAATACTGTATATGTACATTTGTTAGTGTGTTTTTGTGTTGAACTTGTCCCACATGCTGCCCACAGTTGGCGACTTAAGGGTTTGGTGAGTCAGATAATTGAATGAGTCAGCTGTGACGATTCAGGCGCTCAAGTTTAGGATGAATCCTTGCTCTACATACAAATGGATGATGTAAAACTGAGAAAATTATATTTCCTTTGCACATAATAAAACATTTAAACATAATTAGTTTTAAAACTTGAGTAATCATTTTGTGAATACCCAATATAGCTTAAGAGCCACTATACTGAGTATTTTCTAGGTTTTGAATTGTTATCATTGAAACACTTAACAATAGAAAAAACAGGTGCAATGTTATTAATCACTGGCAAGTGCCCTGGACAACTCACTGTGCATGATGAGAATTATAACAACTTCATTGAAGGTGGGGTTGAAAAGTAGAAAGCTATATGGAGTTTGAAGCCAAATGAAGGGGGTTACATTCATATACTGATAGTCCTGAAACAAAATTAGGATTCAGATCAATATATAATTTTCCCTGGTTTAATTGTACTTATTTAATTTGCATGACTTTAAGTAGATTTTGCTGCCTTTAATTATGCCTACCCCTAAACATTCGATATCCACTTCAGTTTAATTGATGAGGACTGGTACATTTTGCTGCTGCACATCCGTTTTAGCATGGAAATTACATATTCACAATCCAGGTCATACAAAATTACAAAAAAACATTAATCATTTGGTCTTTTTCTACACTAAGCATCCTGCTGCATAATTTTACAATAGAGGGAAATTAACCTTTTATTACCACACAGTCTACAAGGGTTATATTTCTAAAAGCATTAATACATTTGTACAGTTATAAACTGAATTTGTACAAGGAGTTATTTTAAAAGATAGAATTCTTTAGTGTTTCTGAGAGCGACGGTATGTGAAAGGTAAATGCATTATCAGTAAACATGATGAAGACACTGTGTGATAATGTTGTATTGCTTTTTTCTGCACCATAGCCCAGCAGCAAAATAAGCCACTTTCATGCTGCAATGTCCTGCAGTTGAAAGTTCTCTTCACCCCCTGCCGTTATAAGAGGGTCTTGTGGCTTATTAAAGAAAATACCTGTGAATTATGTTTCTTCTTATGTGGGAACAGTCATATCAGCTGTATTTGCAGGACCTAAACATTTCAGAATGGTCATTTAGCTATGAGCTGTGCAATAATGTTGCTTCTTGTCGGAGGCATAGTATGTTGGATGATTTTATGGGACATATTTGAGGGCATAAACAAGCGACCTATATGTTCTGTGGAGTAGAGGACTTGCAAATGAGTTTTCATTTATTCACTTCATTGGATGTTTACATGAAGAGTAAAAAAAAAACCTAAAATGTTGAGGACAGACAGAAGATACAAATACATTTGTAGATAAAAAAAAAAAAAAAACAACACAACACATTATCAGATCTCATAAACATGCTCTTGTACTGATAATTTAGTGGTTGCAGCGAAAATTTAAGAAGACGGTTCTGTTCAAAATCAAACATCTAATATATTCACTGAGAACATCTAAGAGTATAGAAACTGCTTTTGGCACTTTCTTTGATGCCCGCTGACTCAGGGCTGTTGCAAGAGTTTTTTTTTTTTTAGATCTTGATAACCCAGTTTGCAAAGGCAAAGTCAAGGAAGGAGAACCTGTCAATTGTGTGTATTTCAACAGTTTGATGTGTTGTTGAATGTATATAGCGATTTCAAAAGATCATCTCAGAGAGCCTGTGTTGTCTATACGTGGTCTTACTAAAATTTTTAGAATCATGCAATCAGGTTTGATTGATGGATTTGGCTGTTGCAAAGAGCTAGGAATGGTAATCATTAACCTCCCAAAAATGATGTCATGTAAGTTGTATCTTCATTACAAAGCAAAATTTTAGCAGGTTTTAACCATTAAATAACTATTTTTTGTGTTTGTTTTTTACGGCACTGGTGGCTCTTTTTTCTGACAGTAGAAAACTACATGCAGCAAACGACCACAGGTCTGATGCAAACCGCGTGCCACCTGGACGTCCCATTAAATAAAAACTTTTAGCCAAAGTAAATTTGGCTTAAAGGACAACTGCAATTTTTTTGAGAAACTAGATGAAAGCCTTGTTCAAAATGCTAGCTTTACTATGGTTCACTAGTTATATTTCACTATTTTAGAAATATCCTATCTTCTTAGCATACTGTTGCTGTCCAGAACACCAAACTAATATTAACTGCAAAAATATACAAGAGAAATTAAAATTAGGCTTTTAAGAAATATACCAATAATTAAACAAATAATGAAACTAGTACAATTATTACACACAAACATTAGAGCCACCAAATGAATCATTAGTAGTGCTTTTAAATTCCATCAAATTCACAAAATATTTTTAATTTCATTGTAGAAGCAATAAGTGGTGGAAAATATGTTTAACATTATATCTGTAATTCCTCTATATCCTTTAATATTTCTGTCTCTCTCTCTGTTTTTTTTTTTTTGTCGTATTTAATTACACACCATTAGATTAAAATTCTCCACCTTAGATCCTGTAGTATGTAGATTTATAGATATGCAAATAAGCATCACCTCTATGTCCACCCCCAACTTGGTAATAGCTGCTGAAACCTTAGTTCTGCTCAAACACTCAAGCATTAACTTGGTCACACTATCAAACAACTACTAATGTAATGCCACATGTTGAGTAAAACTTGCCCCTGATTATGATGGGAACGATCTTTCTGGCTGTCTCAGCTTCAAGGTGTTATATGAGGTAATTTCATTTTCACAGTAGTTTGATTCATGAATTATGACTGAATGAAACCATTTAGATTCATGAAGATAATTATATGGAACTATTACAAGCATGACAGATGTGATGACCTGACATAGTGTTTAACACAGTCTTGTGTGTGATGGTTATTAGGGGATTTCATCCATAATCCGTTGGATTTAAAACAACTACAAAAAACATATCCTTAATGCATGGAAGATTCGGTACTCACGCTGGGAAATACTTCTCAAATTCTCTGTTTACATAATTTTTTTTTAAATGGATACACGTTCATTATTTCATATAAATCCGACACAATATGATCCCTTCTTNCACATTTGACATTATTAGAAATACAGCCATTTCCCCTTGGCTACAAAACAGGCCAATAATAGAGAATATCATCCACACATGCCCCAGCATTTTTAGAGGGATACATCCATGAAATTGGATCTGCTTCTTACACTTTCATCCCAAACCATTAATATTCTATATCATTTGCATGCTGTCTCTGTGTTATATCCTATACTGTCTAGTGACTCTCTTGAATGTATTTATTTCCAACATGTTTTAAGCTCACATACTTTAAGTAACCCCTTTGAATGCAATAACATGCCTATATGTTTTTATACACATCGGAAATAATAGATTTTATGCATGTGAAGTCAAGGGTAAGAATGGTACATTGGATGGAAATGCACTCAGTAAGTTATTCGAAATAAATTGCAAAACTTGGACCAGTTCTGCGCCAAACCTTATTTTAGGGAAAGTTAGAGGAGTAGCACCACATTCAGGGCTCTGTACACTCTCAGTTTCAGAGGGCCTCCATCTATTCCAACACATGAGGTGGAGCAAAAAAAGTAATGTTACAAATAAATTCTGACAAATCCAATATCAATCAATCAATTAATTTTGGTAAATTGTCTACATTAAACACAGGAAACAACAAAAGAAAAGAAAAAAAAATACAACAATAAACAAACCGGCAATTAACCATAGGAATAGGCTGAAGCAAAGCCTATTCTTGCCTACCCTGTTTTTATACCTCACAACATACCAGCATATCTTCACATTACATGTATAAATCTACATAACAGTGTAAGATTTTATAATTTTACATTTTAAAGCTATTTTAAAGCTTTAAAATGTAAAATGTGATCTCTTTAAAATATTATGTGATCAGAATTAGTTGGAATAAATAAACAAATAGACTGTCATTATTAGCTTAAATGGGATCATGTACTTTTCAGTTTCCCTTAACTTCATAATAGAAGGTACAAAGCTCCATCAGTGAGTGGTAATCACTCCATTCAACTTGTTCATATACAGTACACCAGTACACTAACATCACATGAGTCCAATCCATGTCTTCTTTCCCAACCCTTTCCCTGTTTATTATCATTACTGAAGTCTTCACTTTACTACTTTCACTTTCACCTACTGACATATTTTGTTTTTACACAGTGAAACAGTTAGAAATATAAGGAGATATGATTTAACTTTTCAAGCATATGGTGAGAGTGCAAACAAAAATGTCTACGCACTGTTCTAGTTTGTTGTACTTACAAGTGAAGATTGTCAATTTAGAAGAGCACAGCTACATGAAACATTAACATTGACCTGAAGACATTAAAATTAAAATGAGTTGTTGAAGGATATTACCACACACTGCAAAAACGATCTAGAAAAAGGTAAACATTTCTTAAATTAAGTGTATTTACCTTTAATTTGAGTAGGTAAAAAAAAAAAAAAGTTTTGCCAATGGAATGAGTATGTTTACTCTTGAAATAAGATAATTATATAATATGGATTTGAAATAAGACAATGCAATTGTTTTTTTCTTGTTTTAAATGTAAATTGTCTTGTTCCACTGGCAAAGTGTCTCACTTACATCCTCAATTCAAGAACAGATGCACTTATTTTAAGAAAAAATGACTAATTGAGATCTCTTTTTTTTTTTTTTTCAGTGCACCATTAAATGCCCAATAAGGTAACAAAAACCCTCCTGCAGCTGCTGTTTGACTTCAAAAACTTCAGCTCAAACCCCCTCTGTTTGTCTCTTTTTTTAAGTACCTGAACCCACTTACTTCTTTCCCTCTTCTTTGTTCTCAGTATGTTCTTTCATCTTTTCTCAATATCTTGTCATTCTTATTGTAGCTGGGGCTCTCTTTGTCTCTGTTCTGTCTCCACCTGTTCCTATCGAGTTAAGATTTTTTAACATATTCTTCTTCAGCACACTTTAACATAACTCTAACTAATTGCGTGCAAAATTCTACACAAGTTAACCACCAAACAGCTCTGTGCTGAGTATGAAAAGTAAGTATTTTTCGTTTTTTAACCTGTTTTACTATTTTTGACCAAGATCTTTTACAATCCAGACATCTTAATATACGAAGCATCTTTAAACTAAAAGAAAATTACAAATGAAAATCTAAAACTATCTTAACTTGTACTACAAATTCTGATCTCCTTCTATTTAAACAAATTTGTTATCCAGTCAGTAACCATAATAGAAGCCATTCGGGAGAACATTAAACATTGTGAGCCTCTGAGTGCTGTGTCATTAGAGGTTTTACTTAAGTTTCCTCTGAATTGAACTTCCCATGGAACAGGAGATCTTTGATCTGTTAATCCATATATTATCTATACAGAACTCAGAGACACATTATTTATTCTGAATAATATGATGAACTGATATTTTATTTCCAATTTCTTCTTTAAATCTGTTTTCATATAATAATTGATCAAAGATGACTCCAGACTACTGTTTGTTATTCTCATCCTTTCTGATCGTGTATTACCAGGCTGTGTGCTCCATTGGCCTCCATATCTGAGACAGTAATAAAGGAGGTCACATTCAAAGTTTTTTTCAGGTAGTTCAGTTTTATTATATAAATGTACTAAGACAAACCCTTTTTAATCAATCAACAAGACAAGAAGTTTAAAATTCATGCACTACTATAAATCAAGTTCCTGAGAGTGTCTCATTAAATCTCTAAAAACAATTTAAAAGGATAATAACATGTTTTAGAAATTTGATATCTTATTAAATCAAAACATACAATCCTGGAACACTTTGACAGAGAAATTGAATTTAATCTACAAAATGATTTATCAGTGACAAGCTATTCTGACCTCCAAAACAGTTGATTGAGAGATGAATATTAGCAATTCTATTGCCCCAGGACACCAATAGGTCCTGATGCAAACTGTACTGGTGTTAAAAGGGATACTGCTTCCTGGTCCTAGCTCCTTTCTAACTGCCAGCACTATTTGAATAGCAATTATTATGGCATCCCCGCCTGCACCTCTGCCCCCGTTTAAGTGTTTTTACCAATTTAAGGGATTCAGATTAAGCCTGCCACTCCATCTTACTGTGGGAGGAGCAATTAACATTATTTATGCTATTTATTTTATGTAATTAATTAATAAATAACATTATTAACACATGTTTTCATGATGTTTTAAAGGAGGAAGAAAAAAAAACGTGAAAATTTGAGCAAAAAGGGCTGTTATGGGCAGGGGGGAAAAAGTCTGCCGTTGCACATGCCTGGTTAGAAAATAAATTTTAATAATTTAATAATAATTTTAATTGGACTTTGCATGACAACCAAACTTGGTTCACCTTTGAGGAAAATCAGCAGTCAACAACTCCCTCCCCTCATTCTGCCTTATTACCTTTTCTTTAATCTTTCTCCATTTAATACCCTAAATTACCCTAATTGCCAGGATCCCACAACCTTCAAACTAGGATCAATGATTAAACTTGTCGCTGGTTGCTGTGGCGTGGACTAAACCATCTTGCAGCTCCAAGAAGGGGCCCCATATTTTGCATATTTTTTGTACAACAGACCTGAGCATATGGTCACCACTCTGAGGGAGTAGTCATAACGTGCAGTGTTTGAATTTGCAGCTGCTTGCTCAAAACCCGCCTGACGCATGCTCAACATGACAAATTCTGTTCCGCAAGCAGCGCTACCTCTGCGCCTCTTTTCTGCATTCGCTCAACCCTGTTTCTGCACGCACTCAGCTTCATCTCTGTGCATGCTTGGCTGCATTTCTGCATGTGCTTGGCATGATCTATAGCAGCTGCAATATTAATTTTCTATTCATTTTAGCTCCAGATTTAATTTCTAAGGTCTGACTAGTGCTGGATAAATATGTGTAAATATGAGTCAAAGTTTGACTGTTTCTTATTTCCTGTCTCACTGGGTGTGAAGTCTATAGTTTGGATTATTACGTAGGAGGTTACATTATTTTTTACTTATTGTAACAGTTCTAAAACAACAACATAAAAACATCATCATTATCAAGTATCTGTTCTTTGAAAGCAATGCCCATACACTCATCAAAAATATTTAGTGTTTTTATAAGACAAAATGTTACTGTTTTTTCTTAGGTAAATTGTCTACAATTTAAATAAAACTAATCAAAAGTCATTAAGTATGCACTGTGTTTATTACAATGTTAAACGTTATACTGTAAGCACTCAAACTTTTTTTTTTAAACAGGGTACTGTACTTTTTGACAAATATGAGAATACTAACAGTAGCCCCCTTTATTGCATACCCCTATATAGTGCCTGGTAACTGAATAGACCAGGCAGCCAATTACATACTGTGTCAAACTGTCAATCATTGTGAAGTAATTCATAGAAATAAAACAGTAAAGTGTCAATGTGACTTTATCAGGTCTCGAGGACAGAGAAAAGATATTGCTGGAACACCAATTAATGAGATGTGCTGCTGAGGGGGACCTCAATCAATGTTGACTGGAAATGGGGTTATAGTAGATGGAACAAGAACCATTGGAATCACTATTTTATGGGCCTCTCTAAACATTCTCAAGCCCTTTAAAATAGTTGGTACTTTATCATTTAATGTAAAAAAAAAAAAATATTTTATTGTGATAAATAAATGTTGACAAATCAAATATAATGTAATCAGAATTAGTTTAAAAATAAACATATAGACAGTCATTATTAACTTAAATAGGATCATATACTTTTCAGATTCTCTTTACTTCATAATGAAAGGTAGAGAGCTCCATCAGTAAGTGGTTATCCATTCCATTCAATTTGTTCACCTAGAGTACACTAACACCACTTGAATCCAATCCATGTGTTCCCTACCACCTTGCTCTCACTGTGTAACGCACAACCAAGTTCACTATGGCAGCAAAAAAAATGACAGCTGGTGAATCGAAGATCACTGCTGATCATCACAACAAGTTAAGTCCCACTGTTGGCTAACAACATAAAGTCCCATGTAATTAATGTGCAAGGCGCTCCCAATTTGACAGATAAAAACCTGGTTTAAACACAGAATCTTCAAGAAAGTCAAGCTCCAAAAAAAAAAAAAACACACACACAAAAAAAAAAAATATATTTTGCTACTAGTTATTGTGAAATGCATTGCCTGGTGGTTTATGTGTACAAGTATGGATTATTTTACTATCTTTGGGTAGACTTCACTCTTGAGCATTAGCTGTTTCTCATTTTGCACATGGCTGCTTGCTTAACGTGAAACATTAATTTTCATCAGAAAATCACAGTTATAATGCAGAAACAATATTACTTCATCCACACTGACCTGTAGGAATCAGGACAGGAACACAGACAGGGAGAGACCAGGTCTGGAAGGGTGAGTCTAAAGGAAGCGTCTCTAACCTATGAGGGCCTAATCAGTACAAAAAGCCATCTGAAATTGTTTTCAGGTGCTGTAGTTCGGGACAGGACAAAAGCATCAATACAATAAAAAAGGCGACAGAAAACATAAATATCAGAAGATGATATCTATGGAGAAACCATACTAAATTATCACTTAGCCATTTCATGGACAGTAGAAAGTTTAGGAAAGAAAACCCAAGACATTAATCTTGATTTCATCACCATAGTTTTTACCTCTTTTATATCATCAATTCTATTCTTATCAAGGTCCCATTTATATCGGTTTAACTGCTCTATCTTGAATCCCTTAATTTAACATTAGCTTCCATATGGTGTTTCTGTTGTTTTCCTCTCTGGAGTGTATGGATTATCCATTCTTTCACCAACCCATTATTTGCTGTTTATCTCTCAATACGTGACTTACTGACTTAATGCATGGTTTTGCTATTTTCTGGAAACATCTACTCTTGATGTCTTTCATTATGTATCTGATCAGTGAATTAAGGTGAATATAAAATTCCATTTGTTCTCTTGTCATTTTCTGATATTTCGTCTGGGTACATCTGCTGACTACTAACATCCATCTGTGCTTTAGCTCTTTAGAAGTGTTTGAAATCTATTCAGAGGTTGGCAGGTGCACTTATTACAGCATTCAAGGCTGTTTATATGGAGTTATTTACACATGTAGAAACCCTTTTGGATCTATGTCAGTCCATGAGCCTTGTTGCTTTCTTTTGCAACTGTCCTGATAATCAGTTGGAGAAAAAAAATCATCCTTTTCCACGTATATCACCATTGCCTGTGTGTTTATGATTGATGGATGAGCGGTGTGTTTCAAAAGACGAAGTAGGAAAAGATCAAAAGCTCTGTTTTTGAAAAATACCCAGCAATGATAAATCTTTTCCTATGTGAATAAGAGGAACAATGAAAAAGGTAGAAGTGTGCCCAAAAAATAAATAAAAATTACCAGCTATGGGATCATGAGCTTGGAGGAGGGTGTATGTATGAGAGTATGTGTGTATTTTATCATGTGTTGTAGTTAAGTTTATGTCCTAATGCAGCTCCAGCATCATGATTCTCTCCTGTGTACCCTTTTTACTTTGTTCTTCCAACGTTTCTTTACTGTGCTGGCTTTTCTCTCTTCTGGCAGCTTTCCAGGAAGAACAGCTTCCAATATTAGTGAGCTTGAATTCTCACAGACACCCAGGTTTGCACATGCCCCATACACACATACTTTGAAATTGATCCTTAGACAATATTACTATCTCTGGTGAAAGTGAAATTGGCTTAGACACTGCCATCCTAAATCTTGCACTGCCAAAGAAAGTTTCATAATTTATTTTTCAACTTCTTAAACTAAAATTAAAGTTATCCTTACTTTGTTATTAGAAAAAGGTAACATACAGCTAGACTTGTTATGAAAGAGAAAGTGAAAGAGAAATAACAAATAGCTTAAAAGAATAATTCAATTGCCATGAGTAAAAGAGACAACCAAAAAATATACATTTAAACAGATCAAAATAAACTGTAAATTTTTTTGTGTAAGCTATCACCCAGGTAAGATCATCTTTAACACAGCTTTCTATTTCAATGAGACATCATATGTTTTTTAATCTATTTTTACATAGAGATTTGATGTAGGTTCTTAATTGACATTAAGAAGAAAATGTTTTAGAAAAAGCAATAAATGCAGACATTTTCATCTGGCAACTTCAATGGTTGTCATTTTTACCACTGCCCACTTATTATTTTCTGTATCCATCTCCTATTCAAGATCAAATTGTTTTATTACAAACAGTGGTGGAAAGAAACAAGGAACATTAACTAGATTATTGTACTTAATCAGTTTTTTGAGTATCTTTGTTAATGTCATTTTTTGAATGGTACTCTTAATCCACTACATTTCAAAGTCAAACATTTTACTTTCTACTCCACTACATTTTGAGGAAGCTGCTAGTAACTTTTTCCTTTTGGCTGAGCTTAGCTTTGTAATCGCTTTTGCTGTTTTTCTGTCTTGAAATGCATTTTCAACATGACAGATAGCAGCCCTTAGGATTGAATTTGGACACAACTGTTTTAGAGATTTGCATGACATTCCACAAATCTGAGAAACTCAGGTGATATTATTTGTTGTTAATAAATCCTATTATGGAATTAGTTGTTGCCATGTGCCCAAGTTGTTCAGTAGGGTGAGTTCTTAAAGCATAGTTGTGGTAATAGATTCAACCTTAAACTTCTATTCCATAGTGAAAGTGTGATGAGAAAGTGTTTTTAAATAAGAAATAATAATCAAAAAAGCTGTCCTTGGTTGTTGTGGCATTTTTTATGCTGAAGTTCTTTACAGGTGGTGTAGAATCTGTAGCAGTGGTTCGAAGCATCAATACATCAGGGAATTTCTGAAAGTTACAAGCTTCTTTAAAATTACTCAGAAATTATTCAGAAATTTACTATTAGTAAATGTTATTTGTATTTTTGAATATTTAAGTGCTTTTAAACCATGTGATTTTATATGCATGTGATTTTAAATACTTAAGTATTTAAAGTAGTAAAAGTGAGTACTCTAATACTTTAACTTGAGTAGATGTTTGAATGAGTATATTTGAATTATAGAGTAAGATTGTACAATGAGTATCTATACTTTTACTTACAGTAAGTACTACTGTTGAGTACTTCATTCAGCACTGATTACAAGGCTCTGTAGATAAGAGTTGGAGTGTACTGATATCCTCTCTTTATTGCAAATTCCTCCACTGTGATATCAATAAAGCCCAATTCCAGTCAATTTCTCAATCAATCAATAAACACAAACACATGCAAAGCACTTTTCTATGGATATTTACCACACTTTCTACTATTCCTTCAATTGAAATATTTTGAACATCTCTAGTTATGCCACTATAGGTTTAGACTGCTAGAGGACACAGGGAGCCATTTTCATTGCTTCATTCTATCTCTATTCTCTCATTCTGCAGTATTTGTTAGTTCACTCTCTAATGTTATGCTCTCTCTGCTTTTCATCATAGTAGCTTCATCTGGTCTGTTCCTGTTTCGCTGTGACACCAACCTGGAGAGAAATATCAGCTGTGCAGCTGCCTACCTTTGTTTGTAGATGTCGGTACTCAGCCTGTTTATCAGTGTAGTCCTGTTTCTCTGACTGTGACCAACTGTATTTGCTCTCTTTCATCCTCTGACATGGCAGCTGGTTTGGAGATTGTCTGCCTGGCTTTGTCGTTCCTGGGCATGGCTGGCAGTTGCCTTTTGTATCTCTGCTTTTTTCTGTTTCTGTCTCTTTGAACCCCAGTTGGCCTCGCCAGATGGTTGCTCACACTAAGCCTGATTCTGCAGAAAAGTTTCTACCTGCTAAAAGCAATCGGATGGTTTTCCTAAGATCTGACTGTATGATCTGGTTGAATTGTCTCAGTAAAGTGCCTTGAGATAACATGTGTTGTAAATTGGCACTATATAAATAAATTGCATTGAATTGATATAAACACTCAAAATGGGACAAAACACCTTGGAAAAATAAATACATACATATAAACAGATGAATACAGTTTTTTCCACCTGACACTAATAACGATAAATAGATCATAAAACATCTCAGGTTTTTATTTTTGTTCTTTAAATTTCTGCTTTCTGTTACAGCTACCTGTGCTACTCTACTAAAGGAAGCTTGTGGGTAAAATGGGACAACAGTTGTACATTTTAGATGTTTCTATCTACATTTGTGCTCTAGAAAAAAAAATGCGTTTTACTCTTTGTTTGAAGTTCCTGGAGTTAAGTTGCTCTGTTCAACAGCACCACAAATCGTTGGCCTATTAATCCCCATTTTCTGTGATACTGCCTTGTGACCAAATAACATGCAAATTTACAATTGCACCTAAGTGAGATGGAGCAGGGATGTATCAAAAAGCTGTAGGGTAGTGGCTCTCAAAGACTTCAGTTGAACGCTGTGTACTGGTTAATACAAAGAAAGGTTCCTCTAGCTTTAAGGTAACAGTGCTAACCAATGTTTTATCCTGCAGCCTCCCATACAAAAGCTAAATATCGAAGTCATTGAAATTATTCTGAAGCTCTATCTTTTTTGTTACTTGTTTTGATTAACCTTACAGCATGCCATTTTTTGAGGTCAGTACTTCGTAGTGGTATTGTGAAGATATAGTATAAGTGAATACTTTATAAGCTTTGCAAAACTGTTAAACAGGTTTTCTTAAACATATTTTAAAAAGCCATGTGTGACCAAAACTAGATGTCTAAACCATTTCTCTATTTGAAAGACGTCAACTATATGGATTTATGTTCACATAACAAAGCACCTTACAATGTGAGTGTGAATAGGAATAATAGGCTCAAAAATCTTATTGGGTTATGTATTATTTATTGTAGTGGGATATAAAACACAACATACCGCAAACACAAAATTAACATACTATTTTATACTTTTTTTTTCTGTTACAAAGAGTGGGTATTATTGAAAATAATAAAATATGCCTTATTTACATTGTAAGAAGACCAAAGCATACCATCCATTAATGCAGACTGCCCTGCGCTGAACTCTTTGCCAAAAGACTCCCCCAGGCTCTGTGCAATCATTTATTCAGTTTACTCTTGGGATAGAAATGCAGTATGCAGAGGGCTCATGGTTAGTCAATGTTGTTATAATGAACTGTAAGACTCAAAAGAAAAATATTATGCTAAAAAATAATGAACAGGACGCAAAGTCTTTGAAGGATATAACTGCTAAGGGGTTTCATATAACAACTGTTAAATACATTAATCTTCCACTTTAATCCCCTATTTTGCAAGCATTAATAGGAATCATGTCCTTGCCAAGTAATAGAAATTATGCCCTCTGTGCTATTTTTAGAATTATTGGAGTTGACCATACATTGTTATGGCATGATTGTTTTATTTTTTTAAATCCAGTAAAATACAACCATTTTGCTTCGGTGAACCTAAAGCAGCTTGTTTTTGGAATCTGTCCACCAACTGGCGGGTCTTCCCTTACCCTCCTGAAGAAGACACATTATTCCTGGATCATTGTGTTTAACCTTCCCTTAGAACTACTGAGTGGAAGTTAAACACGTAACATGTTGAAATAAATACAAAAGGTAATCTTTGGCTTATTCAAAAATGTTATTTTTTAGTCAGTAAAGCATGGCTAAAATTCAAGCTTTAAAAAAAAAATAATTCGGCTCTATCGAAAGGGATATTAGGAGAAGATTAATTAGCTAATTTTTAGGGGGAGCGGTGGCGTAGTGTTTAGGGCATCGTACTTTGAATCCAGAGGTTCTGAGTTCAAGACCCACTCCCAAAGACTGCGACTCAGGGTCCCTGAGCAAGTATTTATTTAACCTCTTGCTCCCCAAGGGGGTCGGTTAAATACAGAGAGTTTATTTTGTTGCTCTGTTCTCGTGACAATGTAATGACCACAAAAGCTGGAAAAAAAATTAACCCATGCCTGCAACCATCTTACAAGTTCTAGAGTTCTTTAATGATTAAAGGAACAGAAATCTGTGAAATCAGTCGGGATACAGACAGCAATATTACATTTTGCGGATTAAAAATGTGAAGTTTATGAAAACAAAATCTGATTGTTTTGCCAAAGATATTCTACAGAATTTTGCATTTTTATATAATGCTCCTAAACCTATATATTTTCCAAAAAAGTATCACTTTACTTGAGTTTTTTTTTTTTTTTTTTTTTTTACAAATAATTTAAACAAAGAAGGCTGAAGGGATGTCTTGTATCTGGTTAAAAATTAAAATTAAGACCAATCGGCCTCACAATAAAAAGTAGTCTATAACTTCTAGGTTTTAGAATAAGTTTTGTGACAATATTTTTTTATTTATGTAAGACTAGTCATAAATTAAATAATGGGATAGGATATTTTTAGCTTGAAAAACTTGTTTTTTATATATAAGGTATATTCATTTT
>NW_015150665.1:523123-532647 GCF_000732505.1 Cyprinodon variegatus
ATATATATATATATATATATATATATATATATATATATATATATATACATACACATTTATATATATATACATTTATATATACACTTATATAATTTAGACTATTTGGGTCTTGTATTGATATGTTAGATTAAGTCTGTCTCATATTTTTGAGTTTGTTTAGTTTTCTCCATTCTCTATGACATTTTGTGATTTATTACATCAAAGTTTTTGCTGTGGTACTGATCAACAGGGTGATGGAATTCCAACTAATCAGTGGATCAAATCCACCACTATATGTCTCAGAGCAATTTTGTAGACCAGGAAGGACTGCAAGGCACACCCTAAAACTAAAAGCATACAGCAAAGACTATAAATACTTATGACCAGTTGATATTTCAGTTTTAATTTTTTAATAAATTAGCAAAAAAATTCTACATTTCTGCTTTTTCTGTCAAGATGGAGCGCTGATTGGACATTAATGAGAAATAAACTTTGTTGATTTTAGCAAATGGCTGCAATGAAACAAATTGTGAACAATAAAAGGGGCCTGAAAACTTTCCGTATCCATTGTTGCTCTTTTTTTCAAGTCAGGAACCTTGACCAAAGAGTTTTACGCTACATTCACCCGTTTACACACACAGTCACACACTAATGGTGGCACACTACATTGAAATCTGGAGAACTTTAGTTGCAGAGCTACCAGCTTCATCTGACGCTAGTTATCGATGAATAGCAGAGAACATCCCTAATTTCTAACCTGAATCTGAACCATCAACTAATTAATTATTTATTTAACCTTGGGAGATAAAACAACACTGACAACTATAGGTGCCTGTTAAGATATACATCATTGTTTTCCCTTGCATAGTTAAACCAATGATCGAACATGTCTCAATAATAAATATGTAATAGTATGCAATATATCAAGGCACAGATTCATGTCATGAACAAGTGCATGTCTGATACTTTGTTGTTGTTCAATATCCTTTATGATATATAAGGTATTTCAAAGTCTGAAAAATGTTGCAAACTGTGGGAATTGGAAATTGAAAAAAGCTTATCTCAGCTCCAGTTCAGCACAAGATATTGATGCTAACACTTCCCAGAGCACTTTGTCAACGTTCTAGCAACAGCAAGGCAGTACGGTATTGTTTTCCTTAGGACTTAAATGGGGACAATATATGAAATGCACACTGCACATCAATGCAGTTTTTTTTTTTTTTTTTTTTTTTTTTTTTTTTTTTTTTTTTTTTTTTTTTTTTTTTTTTTTTTTTTTTTTTTTTTTTTTTTTTTTTTTTTTTTTTTTTTTAATTGAGACAAAATTACACATAAATACCTACTGTCTTAATAAATGTTCTTTTTAGAACATGGCACCTATGCGGAAGTCATCTAGACATGCAAAAACTGTGCAGGTAACTGGCCAGGTAGTTAAAGCTTTTTATATGCACATTTCTTAATCCTAAACTTGCAGGAAGGATATGCAACTTATGACACTTCCCAATTTAAATCAGGCATGAAACATTGACAGGCCAAGATATAGGTGCAACGCCTCTAACTTTATCAGCAATGCACCTTGAACTAAAAATGAATGAAATCCCTCAGTTGTGGCCTCAGGGGCTAAAAAACAATCTGGACCTCACAGGTGACAGACCATAGATTAATAATGTAAATACTTATAGACATCCTTCTATTGAAGTTTTTTGCGTGAGGGGACTGTGAATGACTTTAGAGAGCAGCTAAGTGCTGTCACTGCACAGAGTGGAAAGTCCCTGTGCAACATTTTTCCATGAGCCTTTCAAATCATCTTTTTGTTTCAGTATTAGAAGTCCAAACCACAACAAAATATTGGGTTAATAACTTACTTGCGGAGGGAAAGAGATGGCTGCAACCTGATGTAGTCTGTCAGGTTAGTATATACGCGTTTAAAGCTACTCTTCAAACATTTAAAGACTTTGAAAACCATAGCATTAAATGTGCAGGTTAAGGCGAAGCTAGTTTATTTATACAGCAAATTTTAGTATTAAGACATTTTAAAGTTTTCTACTTAAGGAGGAAAATAAAAAAAATAACATTGCAGTGGCATAAGGGAAATTATTAAAGAGAATAAAAATGAATATTTCAAATAAGATGATTTACGATTTTTTTGGACAGCACAGCAGGGCTAAATGATTTAGCAAAAAAAAGAAAAAAAAAAGATTGTTTTTTTTTTTTTAACCATGTTATGATTGTGATTTTATTTAGATCTTCCTTTGCACAAGCTAGAAATATGTAAATGTTTGACTCCATGATTTGTTTTCATGATCTTGAAAGGTCCAGAATCCATCGTCACAGGTATTTAATGTTAACTGTTTTGTGGAAAAGTGCTTATTTCACTAGCAGGAATGGATCTGTCTCCTAGCTGCAAGTTTCTTTTATGTGTAGCAACAAACCCACTGTAAGTTAAAACCTTTACCTAAAGGGCCAGACTTTGAAAGTCACTGTACTTTTTAAATTTTTTTTGTAATGCGACCACAATTGTGTACCTCTGCAATTTAAAAATTGTGTTTTGTTTCTTTGGGACTATATTGCAGATTCAATCAAATGCCCAGCCCTAATTTAAAGCAACAAGGTTTCAGTCTTTTTACAGTTTTCTTGGAGTTTATTCCAGTTAAGTGGTGCATAAGAACTCAAAGTTCTAAGTTTAAGGTCAAAAAAGGGCAACTGACATCTTGGTTGACCCCACTTATCCTTGTCACAGAGTGCTAAGAGTCTTACCTCCCAGTAGAGTGCTTCATGGAATTGTTTCAAAAAAAAAAAAAAAAAAAAAAACTTAAAAAAAAACTACCCACCTCAAGAACAGTTTGGCTGTCTCTATAATAAACAAAATTAAAACATAGCAGTCTAAGTAGTTCACAGCCTTTCTTTTTCTTTGTATCCAAAAAAGGGACAGTATATGCACACACGTACATGCTTCTTTTATTTTAAAGGGTAGATGGCCTGTATTTCTATTGCTCTTTATCTAGTCCAAGGATCTCACGAAATGGAAAAGAAACCAATGACCAAGAAAACACAATGACATAAATAACTGAAAACACAAAAAGAAGTCCAAAAGGGAGAACCATAACTATTATACATGTAGGGCTTGAAAATATTAAGGTTATTGTCAATTAAAACTAGATGCAGTCTTAGATGTTAATCATGATAACACTGTAATATGTTTTAAAGGCTACTTTAGACTGACATGAATTCGTACAATATTGTGAACTTGACAGGCTTAGAGTTTTGTTGGTGTGTGCATACTAATTTCTGTAGAGATAACAACATGGTAAAGTCTCTAAAGCAGCATCACTGTCTGCTTCAGGAAAGCACTTAAATGGCAGGTCTGTTCGCTGTCTGATCAGTTAGCTAGACAGCAAACAGAAGGCACATATTAGAGGACAGCACATTACCTAATAAGTAACCTTTTATTAAAATGCTTTATATACATTGTAGAAGGTTTTTTGGTAATATCAGAAACTAATAGTATATAAAGCAGCATTAGTTGTTGTGTCACAGAAATCCACACCCCTACCTATTGTAAGGGCACGCTCCATCCCATTGTGTTGCTCAAAACCACGCCCCTTTAACAATTTTAAGTAACATTGAAAGGTCCTAGCTCAGCAGTGGACTGCGGAATTAAATAAAGAATTGTATTTTCGGTTTGCAGGTGGCGCAGCAGTTAGCGCGCACAACCCATAAACGGAGGCCTTAGTCCTCGATGCGGCCGGCCCGGGTTTGAATCCGAGCTGTGGACCTTTGCGACATGTTTCTCCCCCTCTCTCATACCGCCTCTCCTTTCAGCCTACTGTCGAAACAAACGAGCCACTGCTGTAGTGCTGCAAAAACTCAAAAGAAAAAAAAATTGTATTGAATTGCACCTTCGGATTTGTACAAGCAATAGAGAAGGGACTTTTGTTTCTTGCCCTCCTTTATAGGGCCTGGTTCCCATTGCTATAAGCTTTGCTCTGATATGACTGAGCCTCTTCAGATGTGAAATAATCCATGGTCTTTTCTTAGATTTATGAAGGTTCTTGGTCTGCACAGAAATGTTCTCACAGAAGATATTGTAATTTATGTCATAACATTTATTTCATGACTCACCCCTATATTTCCGTCTATGTCTCCCATGTCTGCACCCTAATCTAGACTCATTCACTCAACCTGTTGACATTGACGTATATCTTGGTCTCTTGCTGACCAACCACGCCAAATTATCAAAAGCCTTAGAGTAAATGTCTAGTGTTCCTTCCTTGTCTATGTATTTCAACTCCATCACGTTTCTGCCTTGTGGATTTTCCTGTTCTACCTTTCAAACCCAGATATTCTCCTGGCTTCTGATCTTTAGGGATCAAACTTGTTTACGCCTCCTAACTACTGCCTCTTGCCAATTCCCTGAATCTGTCTACCTCAATCTGTTTCCCTGAGTTCAATCTTTTTTCTGTGTCTCAGTCTTGATCCTTGGATCCTGTCACATTTATGCTTTACCATCTTATGCAAAATTTATGTCCCTTGACCCTGTGTGATTTAATTATGGCTTATTTTAACTGAATCCTCACATCAAACCATAGATTAATTTTCAAAGCCCAGGTTTCCAGTGATATCATATTGCTGTCACCAGCTTGCTTGACCAAGGAGTCAAAATTCAGCATCCCCACTCACTCACAGATTCTCTATAGGTTCAAGGCTAACCTTATCCACTTGTTCCTGTGCAGACACTTTTTCTCTCTACTTTCAGAGCAGGGTTCCTAAACTGTTACCCAGAGAATTTATTTTTCAATAAATATTTTAACCATTCAAATTTTGGGTACTCAGTCTGTCTGGTCATTATAGAGCTAGGCTGAAACTTCATAACAGTCCAATCTGTGCCATCAAAGCAGGCCTGTAACAAGTGTTCTCTACCATTGGATAAGAAGTTATTTTCTTTGGACCAGTCTGAAAAAGAGGGTGATTAGTCATTCACTTCATTTGGTTTAGATTAAATTAAAAATACAAAGTTTTTTTTTTCATTTGCATGAAATTTCAAGGTTAAATTACTGGAAATATCTGGAAATTACCTGTTTGATCTCCAGAATATTGCAAACATTTGCAGCATCTTTTCCAGACTTAATACTTAAAAACTAATCCATACATTTGTTACTTCAATGCTGAACTACTCTAATTGTATACTATTAGAAAGTCCTCCTTTCCGCATACGTAAAAAGCCGTAAGTAACTAATCCCTATCCTATATCAGGGATCTTACGTTCCTTATGTTCTTAACAGAGCACTTCCCTCTCAACCTGCAGCTTTACTGGTGGTTCCAAGAATTTCTACAAGGTGAATGGGAGGCAGATCTTTTAGTTATCAAGCTCTCCTGTGGAACCAGCTACCAGTTTCAGTCCATGAGGCATACACCCTGTCTAATTAAGCATACAAATGTCCTTTTTGAACATATATTTAAAAATAGAGTGGTGTTTGCTCAGTTCAGGGGTGAGTAGAGGAGTAGTAGAAGGAACAGTGCAGTCCCATTCTCATACCTCATCCAAAATAGTTTGGTTATCCTGGGCTATTTTTCTATATTTATACTTCTATATGTTTAGGCTGCTAGAGAACATAGAGACAACATTTACACTGTGAAAAGCAATACCCTAAATTAGCCATCCTGACTTATTTCTATGATTTACTTACACGTAACAGTTTGAGCTTTAAAGTTTCAACTTAATATCATGAGTTTGTTGCATTCCAGCTCAAAATTGTAAGCTATTTCAATGAAATGTAAATTTGGGCACATCAATGCAACCTAAAATTTTGAGTTTAAAATAGAATCCGGATCTCTTAATCTGATAAGGGATTCAAAATAAAGATAAGATTTTTGTCACACCTGAGCAGATGCTACCCTCCCTTACGGCTGCTTATCATCTTAAGAAGTTGACCACTCAACAAGACCTAACTTTGGAGTAGTGAACCTGCCCCTTATGTGATGCCAAAAACCAACACCAAAAACACTTTGGAGACACCAAAAACCAATACCATAAAATAAGGTTCAGGTTCCCTTACACATACTGTAGTCCCAGGCCAGAACCACACATCTCAACGTATCTTGTGTGGGACACCGACTACTACATCGACTCCTACCGACTCCTTACATCGTCTATGTGCCAAAATACTCAAAGACATCTGGAGCAATAAAGTCTTGAGTTTGTCATCTGCAAAGACATAAAACATGTGAAGAATTCTGTCATTTAAAGCAAGTTTTGATAAGTAGATTATGTTGTGCTGTGAGTTATTTCAACTTGATAAACTGATTTTAAACAATTGGTCAATAATTAAACAACAGGTGTACTTAATTATTTGAGTTGAAAGGATATATCATTGCAAGTTTCCTTGACAAGAAAATGTAAAAAGAGTTTTAGCGAATGGATAATGGAATATAGTTAGTCACTTCAACTCTAGGTATCGAATGCAAAGAAGAAGTTACAACAACCCAGAAACCTTTGAAACGTACCTTCCTGAGTTTAATGGTAGCCTCTCTTAAAGTTGACTGAACTCATGTTTTTAAGGCAGCAGTTGAACTTAAAGGGAAACATTTTGGTTTTTTTACATTTGGCCCTTATTTTTAAGTTATTACATCATGTTCTCTTCACCCGTATGAGTTTTGTGTCATTTGGAGCTGTTTTGAAGATATTCCAGTTATATCCAAGTAACATCTTCCTATGGGCAAACGACTTGAAGGCACAAACTAAACTGTTCATAATATTCGTTATGGTACGCCAGCATTCATAACGTGTAGGCGAATCACTGTCCCCCAGACATTGCGGTTATATTATTTATATCTCTTAAAAACAAAGCAGAGTGTGTATGACGTCCTCTGCGTGCCGGACTGGAGTTGTGACAGGAAGCTCGGGCCACAGGCAGCTATACTCTACCCCTTCTATTCATTGGGCTAGCTAATCTGAATCGTTCAATTCCATTTCGAGAGCGAGATCATCTGTGGTAGTAGCACTAAACATCTTCCAGGCATGTGAGTAAAACTAGCAGCAGTTCAGCGGACAGAAAGAATGAACGGTAGCCGGCGCGCGCAGATGACGTCATACACGCGCCGCTTTGTTTAAAAAAAATATAAAATAAAAAATATAACCATGGATGTCTGAGGGACAGTGATTGGCCTACATGTTATGAATGCTGGCATAACATAAAGAATAAATTATGAACAGGAAGACGTTACTTGGATATAACCTAACCGAATATCTTCAGAACAGCTCCAATTGACACAAAACTNTGCTGGCGTACCATAAATGAGAAATTATGTAGAGTTTAGTTTGTGCCTTCAACTCTTTGCCCATAGGAAGACGTTACTTGGATAACCTAACGGAATATCTTCAGAACAGCTCAAAATGACACAAAACTCATATGGGTGAGTAGAACACGATGTAATAACATAAATTTAAGGGCCCAAAGTAAAAAAAAAAAAAAAACGGCATTTCCCTTTAAGTATTTAAGTTGAACCACCCTGACAATTATTACAGTGTACTCGCTCTGCTTCATTGTATTCCTATTCTCCCATCCTGGAATATTAGGAAGTTCAACCTCTAACTGTATGCTCTCTCTGCTTTTTCTCATGATAGTAGCTTCTTCTGATCTGTGACACCATCCTGGATTGAAATATCAGCAGTGCTGCTGCCATGAAAATCTCTGTTTATAGATGTTGGAGCTCGGCCTGTTTTCAGTTTTGTCCCGTTTCACTTACTGACTAACTGTATGTGCTCTCTTTCATCCATCAAACATTAGAACTGACTCAGAACTTGTTTGCCTGGCTGTGCCTTTCTTGACAGGGCCATCTTTGGAGCTACTTAACAGTTACCTTTTGTATCTTTGCTTCTTCTTCTTAAATGTCTGTTTCTATGTCCTTGAACCCTAGCCGACCACAGCAGATGGCTACTCACACTGAGCCTAGTTCTGCAGGAGGTTTCTTCCTGTTAAAAGAGAGATTTTCCTCTCCACTGTTGCTACACACAGGCTCGTGTGAGGAATTGCTGAAGAGTCAATGACAAATTACAAGTAAAAATCATTGCCTTAAGCTTGTTTGGGTGGAGCATGTCTTACAAGTCAGTGACTCAATGCAATCAACTGGTTTTCCTTGAGAGAAACTTTAATCAATCTGACTGAATTATCTCTGTTAAGTGCTATGAGTTGAACTGCTGCTATATGAGTGAACTGAATTAAATTAAATTGAGTTTTTTAATTTTTGCCTGGAATTATATGTCCACGGTGATTAGAGAGTGCTAAAGTTGCAGGGTGAACTCAATTGTATGTTTATTCTAAGGCTCTAGGCAGTGTTATGAACATTTCTTTCTCTCAGGTGGAAAAATATACATACTGTTATTATTTTGATAGTTTAACTGAGAGGTTTGCTCCATCTGTAATAGATTTTCTTGGTTTCCCTGTTTTCATATCTGTTATTGATACAGCAAACTGTTTTTCTGCCTGGATTGTGCAGGTTACCATGAGATGTAAACTCTGGCCAAAAAAAACTATTATTGCCTTGGAATAATATAGCTTACGGTTTGTGAAAAATAACTGCTGATTGAGGAAACAATCAAGTGTTTTTTTTTTAACACTGTAACATCCTTATGCCAACATTCATTTATTTAAAAGAAGATTCAATCACCTTTCCCCCCAAGTGTTTGCACTTTGCACTACTCTCAATTCAAATCATTCTGAAAGTCCAGCATCAGAAATGGGCTTTTTGATATGCATTACCTAAACAGAGGTTAAAAAAAAAAAAAAAAAAACAAGGAGTTTTCTGTGCTAAGAAGGGCTAGCTCATCTGTTTATTTTGTGAAGAGGGCAGATGGAAGCTGAGTACACAGTCACAGCTGGCAATGCTTGGGTACCTGTGCATTTCCCTTGTCTATGTCTTTGGTTAATTCCAAAGAGAGCTGTTGAGCCTCCAGCCAGTATCTAAAAAAAAATATTTGGATTGATGCAAAACTGCAAGTCCTTTATGTAGCTAATCAATCTGCATTGTCAATATCATTGCTGTTGTGCAATGCTTTAAAACCCTAAGCAACCGCTTTGTACAGTTTGAGTAAACAAAAACACTCAATTTTCTCTGAACTGTAGATATGCCTAAAAAGGCCTTGTGTTGCCCTGGTGTACATTTATAGTAGGTTAGCCAGCAGGAACATATAATTTCTTTTAAGTTCTCTTTCTATTTATTTAGCAGTTGTCATCATGCTTCATTAATTGGCATTACTATTTCAAAGAGACAAGATCAGGCGTCCGTTTCATGAAGCATGGGTAACAAATTCAGATTCAAATCCACAAATGTAGATTGATCTAGCCTAAATTCGGGAACTGTGAGTGTTTGGTTTCACAATGGCTGCTATGAATAAGTTCAATCAATTTTAACTAGGTCCACTCAGAGTTTAGCTCATGCCCAAAAACTATGAAAAGCCGTTATCAGTGGAACCCTGATTCGACGAGGCACCATGACAACAGGCAACAGGGAGTGCCTGTATCACCCCACTGGAGCTAGAGATTTTAATG
>NW_015150665.1:532760-562253 GCF_000732505.1 Cyprinodon variegatus
TATATGTATCAATGTTCAAGTTTTATCACTACATTATACTAATATTTTGAGAAGGACCTGTAAACTGCCCTCACAACACAAGCTATTTTACATTGTTACCATTGAATATGCAATTTTGTTTTAAAAAAATACATTATTTGATTTAAAAAAAATTATAAAAACACTTTTTTGGGGGGTCCTTAAAAGTTACTTGGATTAAAAAAACAAAACAAAAACAAAAAAAACACACATTTGTTTTACCCAGAACTAAAAGCTACTCTTGTATCTCATGCGTATCTGGGGTGTTATATTTTTAACCCTTTATCATTCAAGTTTCCATTTTTGTTAACTTGGATATAAACACCACTTTGCAGTTAACATGGTAAAATCGTGAGGTCAAATGTGGTCTGCAAGGTACATTTCTGTCTTAAAGCTG
Source organism: Cyprinodon variegatus (assembly GCF_000732505.1). Lineage (NCBI taxonomy): Eukaryota > Metazoa > Chordata > Actinopteri > Cyprinodontiformes > Cyprinodontidae > Cyprinodon > Cyprinodon variegatus. Next base: position 533,176 of record NW_015150665.1, read on the forward strand.
AGTGTAACAGCTTTATAGAAATCCACCAGTAATCTAATGTTGCCTATTGTTTTTGATTTGTAACCTTCTGTAAATTAAGTAAAAATATGTTAATAAGTTAATTTAAAAACTTAATAAGCAAACAAAAAGTAAAAAAAAAAAGCTCATTTAAAAAGTAAAGAATATAATTTAATAAGTTAATAAGATAAGTTAAAAAGCAAAAACAAATTAATAACATAATAATTATGTTCCTAAGGATTATTTTTAACAAAAACAGTGATGCATACATTTTTAGCTTTTAAACCTATTATAATAATATTAAAAGCAATTTCTTAGAAATGTGAGAGGATTTTTTATTTATTAGAATATGTTGATACTGAATATATGTGCAAATAAGGATTAAGTTCTAAGAATGATACTTTTAACAGTGTTAGCTAATATATTCATGGCCAGTAAATATATTTTAAATTATTTTTAGCTGAGTGGGTCAAAAATGTTCTAGTTATGAAATAAACCTAGCCAAAAAAAATGTATAGGAAAATTATCAGAACACTCTTTTTGCGAGAGATGCTGCACTATCGATCAAATCTTTCACATTTTTATTTTGTTCAGCTGTTGTAAAGTGACAGTTCTGAATAAGGTTTTCAAGCAAAGCTTTGCCTTGTAATGAGACTTATGTAATACCCATAGCACTCATGTTCTCCATGTCCTTGTGATACTCAAAGCTTCACTTAACATTTGCTCATCAAAAAAACTCTTGTTAAAACTCTTGTTTAATCAAGCTCTCGCTTTTGCGCGATATGCTAAATTGGACAATTCATACAGCGTGAGATACTGTGTAAGTGAACTCTAAAATAACATTCATAGTACACATATGAACAAACAGCCTACATTGGAGAGTGCCAGAATGATGGAAGAACTCTTAACATGAGTGGGCTGTTCACTGTTGTTGAGTTGTTTTAATGGTCAGACTGATAATTAGTTATTTGAACGAATGTTGCAAGAGTGTGTTTGTGAGGAGTTTTGTACAAAATAAAGTTTTAATCAAGATAAATTCCTTGTGCATCCATAAAATACAATAGTACACCTCTAATCCTTAACAAAATGTCTGCCTTATTGTGGTCTACATATAACTCATGGAAAGAGAGAATTTGTAAGTACTCTGGATCATAATTTTTAGCTCAGTAGATTATTTTGAGCCTTCAAACACATTAATAGCAAAATAAAAAAGGAAAAAATATGTTTTTTTTCCAATGAAAGATCCCTAACTAACTGCAGGAAGTATGCAATTTAATTAATCTAGATCTGTATTTGGTTCTCTAAGAGAGAAGATAGCTGCAAGAAAACAGCTATTCACTTATTTTTTATATTACCAGCTATAACAATCATGTTAGTTTGTGAAAAGTTGAAATGTGAAAAAGGTTAGATAACGATCGCTGTAAATCTTGCAACATTGCTGGGAACTACTATAATTTAAACGTGTTTTTTCTATGCTAATACAATGATTACCATAGGGTCATATTTTTTATATCTTTTGATATTATTGAATTGTTTTTTTAAACAATAAAAATAAGTTACCATATATTGATTACATAGCGACTGATGTTGCCAAGCCCATGTTACTTTGGATTATGATAGTTTTCAATGTGCGGCCACTAAAAACACATTATTTATGATTGGAATTTTACCTAAAACCAATCAAACACATTAATAAAATAATAAATTTTGTTTTTTTTAAAGGTACTTTTAATCTGAGAAAAACCAACCTCTTCAGAATTAATACTATAATTAAATGGATATGACCATATTGTAGCTTATATTTTCAGGCCTAAATGAAACCACAAATAATCCCCTAGAAAACTTAAGGTAGCTTGTAATAATAGTTGGACAACTTTAGATTGACAGACTCTTCCACGAGAAGCCATCAGAGGTAAATTATGTCTACCTTAACACAATATGCATAGTTATGGGACAAATAAGTTATGTAAAATAGAATCCCTCATACTATGTTTCACTGTAACTTTCTAAGAATCTGTCAATTAGAGAAAACTTTATTTAATATGTAAGTTTTAATACATTCAAATCTAAAGAATAAGTTTAAGGCCAGTCATTTTTCCTCATAAGTTTCATTGTTAATGAGCATAAAATACTGGGATAAGAACTGTATTAGAATACAGTAAATATTTGATAAGATCATGTGACTGAAATCTTTCCAGGGAGAACGCTGTAGTTTGAGATGGATCTCCAGCAGAAAGCAGAATGTTTAGAAAGAGCAAATTTTCTTTTCTCAGTTGTGAAAGACAAAAAACATTTGTTACCATAATTTCAGAGCAGATGCAAAGATGAACCTATTGTCCCAGAGGCAAATCATTTAACCTCTCCTTACCCTTTCTTCGTAGTTTGTCATTGCACAGTCACACTATGCAATATAGGATAGCTCGAGGGATAAATGTCAACTGAAAGTCAATGGACAGAAAGGAACAAAGATAGCAGTACAAGATGAGTTTTCTGCAATGGAGTTTATGATTAGAATGAATTATAAAGCACAAGACAATTGGGGCATAATCACATGGAAGATTCAGGGAAGATGATGAACAGGAAGGAAAAAAAGACATGAACTGAAAATATGCACATGAAAACTTTATAGCTCATTATGACATATCCTAAGTGTTCAGACATCCCTCCTGCACAGCAGCAAACACTGAAAGGCATTTATTGCATTGGGAAATAATCCCATCTTTGTTCCCAGTTTACAAGTTTGATTGAGTTAGGTTTTTTTTATCCCAATATATTTAATCATTATAGCCTCAACTACTGTAACTAAAGTGACCTGTAACCTTAAACAACCAAAAATAACTCAGTTTTTCTAAAGGTGGTATTATAAATTTCTTAAATCAGATGAAATGCAGGATTAAACTTAACTGTGACGCCTTTAAAGGATTACTGCATAACCTGACCAAAGTATTAACTTAATTTCACTTATATTTGCTCAATATACAGCTTAACAGAGCTAACTGAGCTAAAAGTTTTTGTTAGGCAATAAAAACGGTATAACAGTTGCCTACGGTAATTAGACATACATTTAATTTTCTGATGTAGAATCTAGAGGGGTGAATATGGTCTTGTGTTCACAAGTAACTCCATGACTTCTCAGTGTGCTAGTCCAAATTGGTCTGCTAGAACATTCGAAAACACATACTTACATTTTCTGACTTTCTGACAACTTGAGTATTGCCAGTTGCTTTAAGAGACACTAAACCTGGATGTTTTAGAATATTGCATGTGTATTGGGATAAGTAATGGGAAATTTACATTGTTTTCTTTTGTCAGGGAGGGTAAAGTTACTTTTAAAATCAAATCACATTTTGGGATCAATTGACCTTCTAGAAATTGAATTTACTGTGTGAATTATCTAAATTAGCCAGAAATGTATTAGAGAACTGAATCAAAAAGGTTTCAATGTATTATCAATGTTGACCACAAAATGTAGTATAAGTTTAAACAATGTTTTTATCTAGTTATCATTGTTATATTTGAGTCACAGTTTTATTGATTCAGTAGTTGTGGCATACAAGTGCAGTATGTATGATATGATAGGGTAGTTGAGTGGATGAGCTTATCTGATAATAAAATTGTTTTTACTACAGTTTCTAGTGAAAAGTAAGCCCATGCTGTGTCATTTCTATACCATCATTATTACTCCTATGGTGCCATGTTTTCCTTTTCCCAAAACACAATAGCTTGAAGGTAGTTTATCCTTTTTTAGATTAAATTTATAAAGGAAATATCAAAGAAAACTGCAGATATTTGATTGCAATGTTTTGTTTTTCACAAAAATGTTGCCAAATTTGTAATTATTTGGGATGTTTTGTATTTTCTTTTGAAGACAAGTGGCTCCTTTTCATTTGAATTGTACAACTAACCATGCTGGGGTTTCAAGAAGGGCAGCATCAGCAACAAACAATTATCAATCCTTTCAGTGAAGAAAAGCTGTGGGAGAATGAACACATTAATCATTGTTATCCTGTCTCCTACTGGTATCAGTTCACAAGAGCATGTGGGTTGAATTAATGTGAGAAGGGCTGTGGGTGTACTGTATTTGTGAAAAGGAATCCACAATGTATTAAATAAGCAATTTAGGAAGAGAAGAAGTTCAACATTTTAGGTATGTGTTCAAGATTACTTTTTTTGGTATGTTATTATAAAAGCTATGTTTGACCAAAACATTGAGAAAAAAAAAAGAGTTTGAGAGTGCATTATTCATTATTCACCACCACAACAATGATGCAGTGGGATCCTGCAGAGGAAAATACCCTTGGTTAGACTCTCAGCCCCCTCACATCTCACATCCTTAGGTATCAGAAAGCTCGAATGGGATCAATAGCTACCCGAAAGAGTTAAGGAGAAGCCAGAGGCTCTACTTTTAAGAAAAACAAAAGTGTTGTTTAAAGCCACTCCAAACAGGCACAGGCTTTGATATTTAATCTTTTGAATTTTTTTTATTTTGCTGTCATCTGACTTGCATCATTATATTTTCCTTTTTTTTCTACTTCTTACCTACTTAAACATGATGACGTCAGACTTAGCAGACAGTGCATAAATCAGCCTTTTCACACACACACACACACACATATATATATATATATACGGTATATATAATGAATTTATTTATTTATTTTTTAACTAATCTTACTTTAAATCCATTTTAGTTTGTCACCTTGTATTTTATTAGATTAAAGTACAAAATAATTCAAGTACACCTTGTGCTTTCATCTCTGGAGCTTTGTTTTTTGTGTTTCTTATTACTGAGATTAAAAACATTATATTCAGGCACATACTGTAAAGGCAGCATTTTTTTAAGTCACCTAGTATAATTTTGACTGTTCATGAATGCACCAGCATACAAGCTGGAGGGTTTATTTCCAGTTCTTGTAGTTTGTACTTATTTTGAAGATTTATAAACAGTTTCAATGAAGTCGCCCTGTGGTGTAAGTCTTTAATACATGGGTTTAAATCCTTGTTGTGTCAGGGAAGCCATCTGGCATTAAATCTCTGTCATATCTATATGCAAGTTGAAATGACTTTCTGTGGCAAACTCCTAAATAAGGGAGCAGCTGAAATGACACATTCATACAACTAAGCCAAAGGCAACACACAAGAGGTTTTTTAATATAATACAATTTAGTTCAAAGACATATTAAAGTGCTTTAGTTTATTTCAATGTCCAGATGTACCTTCATAGCTCACCTTGATTGTTCATTTCACTCATCTACCTAACTCTGCCCGGTCTCTAATTATCGATCATCTCATCCACTTGCATCTGACTTGGAATAATCATCTCCCATCAGGTGATGGCGGTCAGTTACCTGTATTTCTCCCTGCAGAGTGTCAGTGATTGGGCCGTTCCCCGTCCCCTTCCTGTAGCCACTGCATGTTTGCAGATCCACAACAGCCTGCATTTGTGTTTCTGTTCTGTTTCTGTTTATTTTCTGTTATTAAATGTTCTGAAACTTCCCACTTTCTGACTCTCCTAAACACTGAGGCCATCTGTCCCATTCATGACATCGAGCACCCGATGAAGGGTACACTGGACTGGACCAGTGTGCCGTGACCGGGATGAAAACCGCATTGTTCATCCTGGATCCGAATTTTGACTGTTGGCCAGATTCTCCTCTCCAGGCCCTTGGAGTAGACCAAACTGGAAAGGCTGAGGCTCTCTTTAAAAAGGGACCAACACCCCGCTCTGCCAATCCAGGGGTACTGTCCCCAAACCACCACGCGATGCTGCAGAGATGTGTCAGCCAAGAGTCCTACAACATTCAGAGACTTAAGGTACTCAGGACGAATCTCATCCACCCCCAGGGCCTTGCCAATGTAAAGCTTTCTAACTACCTCCGTGACTTCAGCCTGGCTGATGGGCGAGTCTGCCTCAAAGTCCCCAGCCTCTGCCTTCTCCTTAGAAAGAGATTAGTCTATTCAAAAGGCAGAATGATGTTGCTCCTTAAGACACTGAAAATGGCCCGATTTAAATAATGGAATTAAAAACATTTTCTCGAGAGCAAGCCACTGAACCCACCTAAAGTGACTGCCTCCTGACCTCAGTATTTTTTGGGCACTGTGTACAGCCCTGGCTATGGGCAAGGTTGCCTGTTGTTAAGAATTGCTTCAAAGGAGAAAACTCTTATTCAGTCCATCTTGCAATTGCCACAAAAATGTAAAATGTAATTAAGCCCTACATACAAACACATAAATAGCCAAAACTGAAAAATCATGCTGATATGTATCATATTGAAATTAGTTGTTTGCGCTTAGAGACTTGACCATTAAGTAGGTTAATTATGGACATGGGCTTGAAGCAAATACGTTTCTGCATAATTTTAAATAGGTAATTTGGAAAGATTTTTTTTTGTTGTTGAGGTTACTGTGAAATATATTACAAAGTATTAAAAGAAGATACTTGATTCTTAATGAGTATCTGCATGATCAAATCATTTAGACATCAGTCCATATCATTTATTTTTGGCACCCTGAGTCCAAAATCTAATTAAATTAAACATAACAGCTGGTAGTGGAGTTTTCCTCTCAGATTACATTTATTCTTCAGATACATCTGTCTATTTTCCATTAGGTCTAAAAATGAAGAATATTCTGACGGAGTGTAGGAGGGGAACAAATACTGCTCTGGAAGTCTTTTATGGCCTGGAGATCATGTTCACAATCATCTGTGGAAACTCCCACCCCCAAAAGCTTCACTCTTGTATCTTAACGTGTTCTGAACAATTCTGTGTTGAAAAAGGATTGTGCAGATTTGTCAAACATTAACAACGTAATTTGTAGAGGATACACAAAACTACGAAAAGTAGCAACATTTTTCTGAATAAAACAAGAAATGAGACAGTTACCATTTATAAAATCATTTTCTAAATAGTTATAAATATTACCTGGAAAATAACAAGAATATTAGTTATAAAGACTTATATGAGGTAAGATTTTCTAAACAAACATATTACACTTGAAGTGAATAAATTACAAAAAATCCAAGCAGTCCCTAAGTTAAATTTTTTACCACATAAAACCACATATAAATACTCTCAAAGCTGGGAATACATTTGTTATTATCCTATTAAAGACACACCATAACTAGAACAGTTACCGGCGTTATGGGTCATTTTTTGACCAAAAAATGCAATTTCCTTGCCAGGCAAACTGTCATAGTCTTGATTTAGTCCAAAAATCATTGTTTTAAAGTGGGCTGTGTTTAGTTGGTCTGATTTTGTCCAGCTTAAGTCCAATATTAGACATAGAAATTTTGTGGCAAAGTTTTCAATGTCTTTTCAACAGTCTCAAAATTACCGCTTTTCACCTTTCACTTTCCAACCAAATGTAGAGGTTTGGACGTAAATCCTGTTGTCTTTAAAATGTTTCTTTAAACAATTTTTGCTTGCTTTGTACAACTTTTTATTCTCCGATCCTATTTATTTCCCATGTCACACTGACTGCATATAGAGGCTCTGACTGGACAGGGTGGGTAGATCTGAGCACTTCTGTCTCTGTGGCACACACAAATAAAAAAAATTTAAAAAATCCCAAATTTCACTTGGACAGATTATTAAAAGCTATTAAAATTATAAAATAAAATAAAAATACCGGCTCAGCTATAAATTAAAGCCCCACTTAATTAGCGTGTGCACCATCTAAAACCAGAAGAGCTAGAGAATTTTTATAGGCCTAGATAAAAACATGGGAACTAACAGCAATAAAGGCTGTGGGAAGGTTTATATACTGGCTGAGTTAGTGATTCACAAAGAGAGATCTACAAAGTTTGTTAAAGTTTTTGTTTTTTATGGAGAGTGGAGAACTTTGATTACCTGCACTGTCTGCCCCTTGTTATTTGTTTTTTTTTGTGAGGCTAAAAGCGAATCAATTCAATGCAATTTATTTATATACTGCCAATTCACAAAGCATGTTATCTCAAGGCACTTTACAGAGACAGTTCAACCAGATCATAAAGTCAGATTGGTTCATTGGTTTTCTATCTAAGGAAAACCAGCTGATTGCATCAACTGATTGACTCAAAGGCAATCCCTCACACCAAGAATGCAACAGTCAATTACCTTAACAGTCATGGACTGTGGGAGGAAGCCGGAGTACCCGGAGAGAACCCGCTCAGGCGAGAACATGCAAACTCCATGCAGAAAGACCCCGGGCCAGGAATAGAACCCAGAACCTTCTGGCTGCAAGGCATCAGTGCTACCCACTGCTCCACTGAGCAGCATAAATAACCAGTGGTGTACAATGATGCACTTTGAATCCTTATTAACAGTGCAGACCTCTGCTAAGCAGCTCATGAGGAAATAAGTCTTATTAACAAGATGCAAAGCCTTAGCTATGACCGGGTAACTTTTCTGATGATAAAAACCGGACATTATGTGGCGATTTTCTCATCATGTAATATTATTATTATGAATAGTCTGAATTGCTTTTAATCTGTGAAAACTTATGGATGAATGGAATATAAACAATTGAAGACTGGATTTATAAAATGGCTTCTAGATGCCTCCAGAGGTTTGTTGTTGTGTCTAGCTTGTCATGTTTACATTTTGACATGCTGCTATATCTGTGTAAATTGTGCTTTGTTACTCACTGTGTTCATATAATGAACTCTGAATTGCGGACAATCTAAGCTTTCCAACGATGTCTAACATATCTATATTGGTAAAAGTTTTACTGTTGTAATTTCTATGCATTCTGAGTTAAAAGTAAACACTATAAAAACAGTCGCCGGGGAGTCTTAATTTGTTAGGTCATCTGTCTTTTGTCTCTAAAGTAAATGCTTGTAAAAAGCGTATGCATGATGACATAACTATGACTCAATCTGATAGCCCAATTACAGACAGGTAGCGCACCTTATAATATAAATTCAACATGAACATTCCAAATATTTGTAAGAGATACAGAGAAGACAAAGGGGCTTTATTTTATTGTCTTTCATCTTATGTCAAACTTAAGGAATTTTGGGGTGAATTTAGATATATTCTACATGAAATCCTGTCAGTTAAATTAATTGGAACCCAATTTTTTTTATGATGGACTTAAATCCCAAAAGAAATTATAATCCTAATAAAGAGCATGATTACTGTGTCTTTGAGGTAAATATGCAAACCAAGTATAAGTAAATAGCTAAAAGATTTGTCTACATTTATAACACTAGAAAAATGCTTTAATAGTTCAATTAGATGTTTTTGGAAGGCTTATGGGGATCATTTAATCAATTATAATAAGGACAGAATCCATCTGGGAAAACAAAGCCTTCCTGATGCAAAACCACAACCACATGTTTTACTTTGTAAATCTAATTTGTTAATGTAAATGTAAATCCTTTATTGTCCCACATTGGGGAAATTCACTCTCTGTATTTAACCCATCACCTTGGGAAGCAGTGGTCTGTCTTTGTGCCATGTCCAGGGAGCAGTCTGGGGTTAAGGGTCTTGCTCAGGGACTTAGAGTGGCAGTCTGTAGGAGTGTGTGGGTCTTTAACTCAGAACCTCTGGGACCCAAGTGCAATGCAAAAACTGTTAGGCCACCACTCCCCATAAATTCAATTTCAATAAAAATTTTAATCACAAAAAAATTGGGGGAAAAAAGAAATTTGCATAAATACAACACAAACTCATGCATAAACACAACTGCGATTCATAAAAAGTATTATTCATCCACATACAACTATCATATTGCATATAAACATTTGTAAGTCTATTTGCAAGAGCTGTTTGCTGCTAGGGTTTTATTTTGAGTCTTATAGTAGCTGGAAGTAAAGACCCTCACCGAGGATGCAGAAACATGACGTTGAAGGAGCTGCTCAGTGCCATTAAAGTCCCCTGCATAAATACATCACAGACTTGCTATCAGTGTATCAAACCTCCAGACCACTCAGGTCTTCTGGCTCCAGCCTGCTCTGCATACCTAGAACCAGAACTAAACATGGAGAAGCAGCATTTAGTTCCTATGCTCCACTTATCTGGAACAAACTTCTAGAAAACTGTAAAAGTGCGGAAAGCCTGAGGTCCTTTAAATCAAGACTAAAAACACATTTGATTAGGATTGACTTCGACTGTTCTAGTTAAACAGTTAAACTAAAACATCATTAATTAAACTTTTTATTTTCTTTAGTCCAACTGTTTTTAATATTCTTTTTTGTTTCTGCATTTTTTATTTTATTTTATTATTATTTTTTTTTCTCCTACTTTTTTCCTGTATTTTTATCATGTAAAGCACTTTGCATTGTCTTTGTATTGAATTGTGCTATACAAATAAATTTGCCTTGCCTTGCCTGCATGAGGTAAGAGATGTTTCTCAAAGCGATCACAGTCTAGCCACAATTCTCATCCCACTCAATACCTTCACTATGTCAATATATACAACCTGCTTGGCCTTTTTTCAGACTGCTTTTGTATTGTGTGACTATCCAGTTTGTCAACTCTACCTTTAGTTTTTATTTTTAGATTCCATTGATATCAAAATGCAATTTTAAGTTTGTACATACATATTTATTTTCCTTAATGGGTGCTGGAGTGGCTTTTTTCGGCTTCAAATCGGCTTCATCATTGCCAGTATGAGAGGAGCAGGCGGTTGGTTCTCCAGTGCTTGGGTGTTAATCATTAATGGTACCCCCACCCTCTAACAACTCACATCTGCAACCTAAGAGAATTCTCCAGCCATGGGACCCTGGACCGAATTCCTTCTCCACCTCTCCAGTTCCCCAACCTCAGTCCTCCCCAATGGATGCACCCTGCCTAATTCAGTAAGCTCGTCCCTGAATCCAACATTTCACTTATCTATCCTCTTCTTTGCCTTCAACACAAAGACGATTTCAATCCAGTGGCCCCCAAGGACATTACACATACAACTCAGAACATACATATCTGTTTAAAAAGACCACGTTCAAACATAACATTTCTTTTTAAGACAAGTCTAATATTTTGACTAAATAACATTTAGATATACAACAACAATAACAATCATAACAGCCATTTTAACGTAATTAACAAAATCCACACCATATTTCACTGTGATTTAAGTGTCAGGAAACCATAGAAAACCCTTTTACAGAGCATAGACTGCAGGCTCTAACTACTCAAAAGAAGAGGAGGAGCAGAAACTCACTTCTGCTTCGTCCAATTCCTCCACCAATGCAGCAGCTGCTTGGTTTTCGAAAAAGTCTAGTCTTATCTCACTTTCTTTGAGCTATATGTGCAGCAATCCCGACAGTTCATCTCTTTTGTTGTGACATCAGGTGGTCACAGACTTTGCAATCCTTTTGCACTTCATATCATACGTCTTTTTAAAATCTTTTTTGAATTGTTCTCCTCCTCATCTTTCTTTTGGTCAGTTACAGCCTGCAGCCTCTTCACAGTACCTATATTTCACCATATTTTGTTTAAGAAAATCCATGAAAAGTGTGGGACTCAAAACAATAATAGGCTACATAATTGGTCAACAACAAATCACCTGCTCAGTTGTTTGTGTTGTCTTATTGGTTAACCGCCAACAAGGCAGATAGGTTGGCAGTTTCACTCGCCAATCACAAAAGTTACCTGCACTGGGCATGTGGGTGGGTGTCATTTACAGTCCCAGGCTGTACAGTAGCTGTTCAAGGACCATCTGCTCAAGGGTCTCCTGATGTGGGATGCCAGACCTTTGGATACTGAGGCACAGGACACCACACTAGAAGATTTCCAGAGTTTTGGTACCCTTCCTGCCTAAAAGCTCTAATTGAAAACATGTATCATCACTCCACAGAGTTTATCTGCGCAGACCCTGAAAACCCTTGAGCTGGATGCATTGGTACCCAACAGCTTTTATGATTTTCACCCTCCTCAGCTCCCTCCCAACTTAGATGGCTGAGATGGACAGGCCAGAGAACACATGAGGTCTCATGGGTGAAACAGATGTGGAGGTAAGGTAGATTACAGCAGATGCTAAGGACTATATCAAGGGGTCAGTGGATGGAAAAGCAGTGGCAGCTGAGTAAACCTGAAATGGTTATTAACTTAATTTATCTAAAACTAGATATTTGAAAAAAAGAAAGGTATTCAAAGCAATTTTGAATGCTCAAAAACAATGCCTCTTTGATAAATAACACACTGGAAAAACAAACCCAGTGGCCTTAAGTTATTTATTATAGAAAATGAATCCCTTATCAGTAGAGTTTTGTTCCATGTTGGGAGCATCATCAGCACTCACTAATCTCCAAAGTCATAATCTCTCTGATAAACTTGATCTAAGAATAATCTTCAACTGTAACTAAAAAAATAGTTAATGGATTCCTCGGAAATCTTCTTCTGTCCAGCTGTACTTTTAGGAATTAGGGCATTCAGAGATAATCCCTAACACTAAGGCTGCTTCAGTAATACTCAGAAGGTGTCCGTGATAGATGCAAAACAATTTTGAAGTGTCAGAGAATAATCATAGGACATTTGGTTTCTTCAGTGGTTAAGAGAGATCATCATTAGACGCTGTTTGCCCTGTGCTTTGTAGGACTGGTTCTATTTTACTGAGACATGAAGCCTTTAAATGTAAATGCTTCAGGCCTTACAGTATGTCCCTTTTAAAATAACCTACTACTCCCTTTATTTTAAAAGATATTTATTTATCTATTTAGATATACAATCTATTTTTTCCTTTGTGTCTTAATTGGACTTACAATAAGAGAAAATACAATTAAGTTGGTGTTGGAGTAAAGACTTTGTATAACTTGTAAAGATAAGTCATTCACCCATCAAAAATGTGTCTGATCAGATATGTGTTTGTCTGTGTTTTTGACAAACAAAAACATTTTACTCTAGTTAGTTCTCATGTTTAAGGAGAAATAAGACTGCCTTAAAGTGGTGCTCAAGGTCACTTGACCAATCTGATCTGCTCAAGTTATGCAGCTGAAAATATGAGAAATTATGATTTGCTGATTATACCAGCCTGCCGATAATTAGGCCTAGGCTAGTAATTTGAGAAAAACTTTGCTTTGTTACACTCCATAAATGATTTAAACAGGGAGGGTATATGTGTTCACTTATATGTGTTCACATAGAAAAAGGTTGGGTTTCATGACTTTACTTTTTTGTAAGTGCATTATAATGATGTGGGTTCAATGTTTTTTTTTTTTTTTTACTGTAGGCAGTCTGTGTAACTGCTCGCCATAATTTAGAATGAGGCATGATAATTAGGATATTTAGATTGTTTAATGACTAAAGGATTTCCTGTTGAGCTAATGCTGATTTATACTCAGAAACCAGGTCGTCTGTGTGTGTGTCGCAGTGAACGCCGATATGCCCCCACCCATTCTGCAGACACCCTGGTGCACCTTTCTCCAAAATTGTAGGTGACGGCAGACAGTGCTGCAGACAGGAGGCCTCTGATTGGTCCAGTCTACATCCGCTCTACAATATCAGATTTTCCTGTTTGGTACTGGCATGATTTGTTTGTATGAACGCCATTGTGGAAAACAATGTTGGACCCTCTAAAAAAGCGATGTGCACAAGAATTCTGGGACCCTTTCTCCACCTGGATCCCCGTTCTTTTTCTCCCTCATGTCCCTCCGTTGCTTGCTACCACTTCCTCACCGCCTTGGCCGTATCTAGACCCACAACTAGTTCGTGATTGTCCCTCTTGCGTTGTGCAATAACATAGCGCAGACCATGCTTCAAAATTGGGCATAAATGAAAAATATCTGCATTATAACTTCGACAAGCTCACTGTGACACACTGCTGGGGGAGTATGACCAGCCCTAAAAGTGAATGTTGCTCCATCTGGCACAAAGATGCAGTTAATTCATTTGATTTTAAATGTTGGTATCCTTTCTGCTCACCTTACAAAACAACTTTTTGGAAAGCTAACAACAATAGCGGATTCAGCTAATGATCACTGCTGAGCCCACAGATAGTTCTTTTGTTAAGCTTGAGGCTAATCATTTGATCATATTAGGTTAGCCTAACACCCACTGATGCAGCAGTTTATTATTTTTGTTGCAGTTACTCACCAACTTAGCAATTCCTTTTCCCAAAACAGATACAGGTGGTGCTTCTAAGCACTCAGCAGAGCATCCTCTAATCGCAGTGTCTTACTCATATCCAACTGTGATATGCGGTTGGGTTGCTCACTGTGCTGTGTAGAAAAATTTTCTGTCTGTTCTCATGAACACATTTTGAGCTAATCCAATCTAAATTGTTGTGGTTTATGAATGATTATTTTTTCTTTTTCCCTAAATGTTGTTGTTGATGGAATGACCAGGGAACCACCAAGCAAACCAAACCTGTTTTAAGGGAACAGTTCCACTTTATAACTTGCATTTCTCATCTGTGGTTTTGTTTAAACTTTGCTTTTGTTTTTTTTTTTATAATATTTTCTTAGTTTTACATCAAATCATGACCAAAATGTTGTCCTTTACTTTTACAAACTTTTTCTATTTAGTTGACCAAAGAATTACCCAAAATTAAGACAAAACTTGTCTCTAAAACCATTATGTAATAAGGACCAGAAATGATAAACAGTTCACATTCAAAGACCATTACACATTTTTTAGAATAAAACACACAAATAGTATTACTTTGAGCTTTGGTTCAATCCAGCATCATATATCATGTATAAGAGATATGTTTTTTTTAATTTTTTTTTTATTTTACTTCTTTAAAATTTTGAAGAACTGCAACAATTGGTTGAAAAGACATTAAAAAGCTGATAAGATTTACATCCAAACAAGATATAGATTTGGTTGAAAAGTGAAATGTGAAAAGATTTTTAGATAATTGAAAAGACTTTAAAAAACAACCAAACATAGCCCCAATTTTAAGCACTATTTCTATAGTAACTCTAGACTGTGACGTACCAACTACATCTAGCCTACTAACCAACATCTAAATGATGTCTGGTGTTTGGGGGAAGAGTACTTAAGCAAAATCTTAAGTACCTAGGTTCTTCGACAGACTCTGAAGTACAGTTTTGACTCTAACCGCATATTTTTTTCCTGTTGAACTGAGCTAAGTGTTTTGTGATGGCTTCATAACTCTGACTCTTTTGTTTAAAAATTTTTAGTTGGGGTTGTTTAAACTGAGGTTCTGTCATACTACTATTGGTAATGGCTATTTATTTTTGTTGAAAAATGTCATATGTACGAACATCACAGGTGATTGTGTGTATGATGAACAAATGTGGTCGGTACAGAAATATAGCTGACAACACATTCACGATTCATGTAGATTCATTTTGTTCTGAAATTATGCTGAGGATGTTTGGGTTTTAATATCACTATGAACTTTAGGAAATCAAAAAAATTACTGGACATGCAGTTTGTCAGACAACCATCTTTTTAGCTAACTTTAGTAATTGGGAATGGAAATGCTAATATACATTTCTTTACACAATAAGTTACCAATAATATGCCACAATTACCCAAAATCATCTTTTGCTGTTTTGTTAAGCCAGATAAAAGATTAATTTACAAAACAGCATTTCAAAAGTTCTACATTCTATAAGTGTTGAAACTACATCTCAAATCTTGATGCACTGCTCCAGTATTAATTGCTATTAATTTTTCAGCATTTATAATAATTTAGCTATTTTATGAAGCACTCTAGGCCCTGCTGCAAAACATCTACACAACATTACGCTGCTCAGCTATTCCTTCAAAAGTAGTACAGCAGGCATGCCCAAAGTCGGTCCTCGAGGGCCGCTCTCCTGCAGGTTTTAGAGGTTTCCCTGCTTCAGCACAGCTGATTTACATTGATAGCTGATTAACAGGCTTTTGCTGAACTGCAATCATCAGAATCAGCTGTGCCAAAGCAGGGAAACCTCTAAAACCTGCAGGAGAGCGGCCCTCGAGGACCGACTTTGGGCATGCCTGTAAGTACAGAGTTCTCACCTGCAAACACTTCAATTTCAGTTTTATCAGATCATAAGACATGTCTGCGCAGTCTATAATCTCAGTCTTTTTTTAATTTTGATAACCTTAAAGAACAACTTCTTGATTCACTTAGGGCCTTTTCCACATTGAGACAAAAAGTGTTTCCTTATGTTTCCCTAAATATTTTTACACAAGTGCATGTACACAACTAAAAGCTGAACTGGTTTATACATTGGCACTGTTGGAATTGTGACTTAAAAACATATGAAACATCACAAAAAATACAAGGTATGTGAAGACAACTCATTCAAGGTAAACGCAGCAACATGGAGGCAAAGAGACACATGCAGGCTACAGACAGAGATGGAGCTCCAATCACATGATTTCAGAAGAGACCTGTTTTCCCTCCACAGACAGAAACACAGAACCATCGCTTTCAAATATTCCCCATGCTGTAACTTGGTATTTCTCCATTTTGGTCTCAAAAAATGCTAGATTGGTGAGGAAGAAAGCAAAAATATTGACGTGGATACACCTAAGCTTGTCTACAGTATGTGCATAAAGGGCCTTAGTGGCTTTCCAGCACATGTAATTACAAGACTTTTTTTTTTTTTTACTGTTTTTACATTGAAACTCTTAACAGCTTCCGCTAACATTTTTACATAGCCCTTTGTGTTTGTTCTGGCGTGGACACACAACCCTATATATGATATAGGGACAAACAGTATAGTGCACCAAAATAAGTTAATCTCTGGCCCACAGTACCTACTTAATGAGGCTCATTGATTATTAATATTGTTTATATTTCCATTTCATTAACTGAACAAATAAACATGTTACAAGCTGTGTTTCAATTAACTATCAAATTGTGCAAATTTTAACTATGAAAATAAAATGGCTAGATGGAAACAGCTTTTCAAAAAAAAATTTATAAAAAAAATGAGATAAAACACTTTTATGCTTCAATGACCTTGTTTTTCGGTCATATCAAAATGTGTGTATTTCAAAAAACTGCAATGAAAACACTTTTTTTGCATCACATTAGTCACGTTATCCGCAACTGAGCCTTACTACCTTGTAAAAAGACAAAGAAGAAGCCCACTAGAGGTGTGACTGAAATATGGAGGTATCTTATGTAATTAGATCCGCCACTTCCATGTTATTTTGCACACATTTGAAATGGAAATGCAGCTCCCATCACACTGGATATTGGATAAATCAAACATCAAGATGTCTATAATTCTTCTTGTGATATTCTTATAATATTCTTGCATTGAAATGTGTCCCTTGGTGTGCCTCCAATTAACTAAAATGTTGTAAATTAATTTATCATAAACTTTAGATGTAATTTATTCATCATCTTGGTTATCCTAGCTGACACTTAATGGACACTATCACAGACCTGCCTGTTTTACCTCACAAGAGATACGCACATTGATTTTAATGAAAACAATAAAGCAGGAAAATTCTTGAACCTGAATTGGTTAACCAACCTAGTTTACCAGTTTGGTAACCTTGGTTACCAAACTAGTTTGTAAGTGTGCAGAAATCTGTCCTGTAACCAAATCTAGGAGAAAGAGAAAATCACTGACAGTGATGTTTGGCCCCGCTCAGCCTCTATTGATCTTCTCCCTAGATGAGGGTAAGGTGAAGGACGCAGTCATCAAATGGAAATGAGAAAGACGGCTGAAAGAGGTGGAGGATTATGACTGATGGGGGTAAAGTGTTACAAGAGCTGAGACAAAGGGAACACTGTGCAAAAAAGAGAGGGAGAAATGAAAGCATTTATGCAGAGGGAAGATTTTCTCCTAAAATAAAATCCAAGATGAAATGTGACTATAAGCATTTGGTTAAATGTACCTGTTCACCTCTTGTTTAAGTGATAAAGTCTTCTATCATTGTTGAACTACAAACAGGTATTGCTGCATCCACTGATCCACCTGAGCATCTACACCAACAAAAGTGGACTTTATTGATGGCCAAGGCTCATCTCTATACTCCAGACTGTCAGGGTATCAATGAAAATATATCACAGGAAGGAAGCAGTCAACTTCAGCCTCCACACTGACAATAAATCTAAGGTTGAGGGGGCCTTGTAAGATATGTGAAAAAACCTTGTTCTGCTGATGAGAAAGGTACGTGACGCAAAAGAACACTCCATCTAAAACGTCAGTAAAGAAATGGAAGAGATGGAGCAGTAGGAGAAGGGAGAGAAGATAGGCAATGGATATGAGAAGGACATCAGATAACCAGTTGTCTTGACAGCAGAATTATATTCTGTAAATCTGTCGACAAGACCCTTAGAGAACACAGCTGGGCCTAACGAAGGGATTTAAAAAGGTATGGACTGTTGTACTACTGAGAAACAGGCTGAAGTTAAGAAAAGGAAACTTAGAGAAATGAGTAACTGCAGTTGAAATAATTCCTTCTCTTGCAGACTTAACAATGTTTGCCAGGATTACTTGTGCAATGAATTTCTTTTGGCCTTCAGCTCTGCAGGCAATCTAACATTTTACTGACCTCTTCAGATCATACCTGACAATTGTATTTGAGGTAGTGTTTTAAGCTGTTTCTTTTGGCTGATTCCCTTCAGAGAAGCCTCCTTTAAAACATAAATCGAAAGTAAAAAGAAGATCAAATCTGTGATATTTTCACTTTGTCTGAAAACAAAATGTTGATTAAAGGAGAAGTTCGGTCATATTCAGAATTCAAACTTCAGAAAATACTTTAAATATGAAATTACTACATAGTGTTCAATAAATGAGTCCCAATGCTGTATCTAGTGTTTGTCACAATGCGTTATTATCCAAATCATCTTGTTTATCTCCACTTGTTTGCTAATTCATATTTCAAATATCTTTTTCATTTTAATCATGCTTTTGTTTATCTCTTATATATACAAAAATAGCTGTTTTAAAATCTTTTTTGTGCTTGTTTCACTATATTTGTATGGCTTTCAGTTATTTATGTCATTCTGTTTTGCCAGTCATTTTTTTATTTTCCATTTTGTGTTATATTTATGTGGCGTTGCAGTTTTTAAATTACTCTCTGGTGCCATCTTATGCCAGTCTCCTTTCCTCTAGCTCCCTTCTAGCTGCTTCTATCCACACCTGCTCCCTGTTAGCTTATACCCATGTCTTTTTTCTGTCCCCCCTATATATACACCACCTGTGCAGTTTCACATTGCTGTTTTCTTGCTGATACTTGGCTCCACATGTGTGTTTTTACCTGACGTCTCCTTCTGGTATTCTGGTATTTTGGTTCTTGGATTTTGTTTCTGTTGCCTAATTCATTAAATCAACAAAACTCATATTTGCATTTGGCTCCTCAACTAACTTCGACTAAATCTGACATATATTGTCAGTGTCTCTGTGAAACCCTTTGCTTGTGTTATCTGAACTAGAAATAAGAACATGCTTAAGCCTCAATAGCATAGACTCTGTTTTGCCTAGCTGTGCAAATAAGGTATTGAGTAGAAATAAAAAAGGGAAACCACTCCCCATTAATTTCCTGTACCCACTTTAATCTTCCCTCACAAAGAGCGTCTCTGTATCTGTAATGTTTGTTTCCGGACAGTTGGAGGAAACAAGAGGAACAAATATATTGAAAGAAGAGGGATGTCTAAACACCATGAAACAAAATTTATCTGTTCCTGGAGTGAAACAATAACCTATCTTAGTTTTTTTGTTGTTTTCTTTTGAAAAATGTGATCAATAGTAACAACTATTGCTGTAATCAGTTTCCTTAACAAAGAACTCTAAATCACAAAATACATTTAGCTAATGTTTACAGTCCTATTTTCAAATTTTTTAATGTCTATTTAAACAATGTCCCCAAGAAAAAATATGTTGTTTTTTCAAGTTAGTATGTTTTATGGCAAGAGTAGTTTTAGAAATTTATTTGGTTGGACTTATCTGGAATTTTTGGCATTTGCTTAGTTTTCAAAACTAGCCTGTACCCATTTTGGCTTCATCCTGGTTTGAATTATTTCAATTGTGTAGATTCATGCCAATACTCTGTAGTATCTGCTTTGAAAATAAGGTGCTGGATTTAACTAATTTGATCAACTTTTAACTATTACAGTAAGCAAAATAAGCTTTGGTCTGGGGACTGGCTAGGCCACAACATAACCTTGCCTTTCACAGAGCCTCCTACCTCTTTTTAGGTCATTGACCAGCTCCTCCCATGTAGTTCTGGGCTGATTTCTCATCTTCTTGCCTGGAGCCCAAGTCTGAGGGAGTTTGACAGTCATGTTTAGCTTCTTCCATTTTGTAATGATTGCTCCAACAGTTGACCTTTTTTCACCAAGCTGCTTAGCATTTTCCCTGTAACTCTCTCCAGCCTTGTGGAGGTGTATAATTGTGTCTCTAGTTTCTTTGGAAAGCTCTTTGGGCTTGGCCATGTTAGTAGTTGGATTCTTACTGATTGTATGGTGTGGAAAGGTGTCTTTATGCCGCTAACAACCTCAAACAGATGCATCTAATTCAGCATAATAAATATAAATGGAGAGCACATTTTTAAGACAGACAGACTGGTTCAAATCTACCTGATACACAGGTGTTCAAATACTTATTTGCAGCTGTATCATATAAATAAATAGTTGGGGGAAAAAATCATGCATTTTGATTTCGGGATTTTTTTATTTTTTTTTTAGATTATGTCTCCCCCATTGGACATTCACCTACGATGAACCCTTAACAATTTCAAGGTGAAGGTTCTCAGTCATCCAGGTCATAGCCATTCCGTAAAAATTCAAAAAATATCCACTGGACTTGGTTTCCAAGAATAATCTTGGAAACCAAGTCCAGTGGATATTTTTTGAATTTTTACGGAATTTCAAGGTGGGAGAACTTTCATAATAGCAGGGTGTTCAAATACTTATTTTCCTCACTTTATATCATTGTATACTGAAACCTTGAAACAAAAATAAATATGAATGTCTTTCTCCATGTCTTTATTTTTGTGCAATGGTATCAAGTAACAATGAAGAACAGAAAAAAGGCGCTATACCATAAAATATTACAAGGACGTGCTCAACGGCCATTAGCAGCTTGCTGTAGATTAAACTAAATGCAAAATCCCACTACAAAGAATTTATGTTTGTGGCTCTACTAGGGAAATGATGGAGGGAAGCTAATTCTCCACCTTGGAACCATTTTACAGCAGTAATGTCAGAAAGCTCCCTGGGCACACTGTGATTTGTAATTTGCAATTACAAGGATTGATTAAAATGACCCTACTGGGTAACAATTTATGAAAAAAAAGATGAAATCCAATTACCAGATGTTGATTTCTTTAACTGTCACAGGCAATAAGAAGAAGACACACAACAGTTTATTCCACAGGTGAAAGGTTAACATAGCATAGTTCAATGCTATGTATTTCTGAAATCACAATTGATTTGCTTATATGCACTCTAAATAAACACACAAATAAAGTAATTAAACTAGGATTTTATCTTTTATCATAGTAAAACATCTGCACAACCAGTTTTACAAAAGAAAGGGTCAAATAAAGTAATTTTCTGGACAGTCCAATAAAGAAGTAAGGGAAGCGACACATCTGCTTCCCAAAAAATCTCAAAATGTCAGTCCTTTCACATTTGTGCTACCTCCAGTGAGCTTGCCTTTCAATTTGAACAGCTTATCAGTTTGTTGCCCTAAATTACATAACAGATGTTTTCCTCAGTTGTTATAACCAAAAGACTGAAATTGGAATTTAAATATCAACATTAAGGACATGGTTATTTGTGGAGCTTTTAAAGAAAAGATAAAGTTAGGCAAAGATGTGTTTTTTCACCTAATGACATTTATCTAAGTCATGAGCAGTAATTAGGCTATCATTCAAATGATGGGCTTCCATCACATTACCCCATATTTACTGATACACAGCACACACATCCACACAGCAGTTTCTATATTTTTAATAAACAAAGGTTGAATTTAAAGAATGCCAAAAAAATAAATAAATAAATAGCCAAAAACAATCCATGTAAACATTTGTGATGCTGCCTTTTTTATGTTTTCCATCCAGTTTTGTAGTTTTGCAATATTTGATCCAGGAGCTCTGAATGTACAATTTATCTCTTTGTTCTTCATCTCTTGTACTAACTGAAATATTATTTTAATCATATTTTTTCATTTTATTTTAGGAAAGTTAATACATTGACTTTTACCGTTGGAGTAAATAATTGATATTTTTCTCTATGTTTAATTTTCTTATAATATTGATATTCTGTACAGCTCAGGTGTGGTTAATATTGCTCAGAAGATTATTTTCTGGATCAATATCATTTTCTATTTCTAGTGCTTTGTATTCAAGGTAGATGAAAACATTGAGTTATAGTGTTGATTTTTTCTGTCATGATAGCATTCAATTCCAGTCAGCAATTATGATAATTTCTTCACTTTGCATAGAAATTCCACGTTTGTCCAGCTCCTTAGTGCCATGGATAAGCACAACTTTATGTATGAAATGACCCTACCAGAAAGGATAATAATAATATCCATGTGTGATTAAGTTGCTGAATGTAATCTATATTATAACTAGTTAGAAGATTAAAGAAGAGGAGTCTCAAGTTGTGTTCATTTCAAGTCCTACAGTGACCAACCAGGATATTACCAGGACAATATGACAGAAAAAAAAAGCCATACAGACAGACAACTACTGTGATAACAGAATTGAAATAGTGAGTCACTCAACCTTCTACATTATATTATTAATGTTGTAAATAAGAAGGAAACATGAGTTGAAACTTATTTAATCTCTTTTCTAAGTTAAGGTTTCAGCTGTAGATTGTAAAAGAGAATACAGTCAAAATAATGCATATTTTGTTTTCAATAAGTTTGCTCTTTAACACACTGAATGGACCCTGTCTTGCAAAGATATTCCTAACCATTCAGTATTTACACATTTTGGGAACAGAGAGCCCAGCATTCTCACTATGTCATCTGGATTGTTGTGCTTGTATTGAAAGTCAATTAAAACTGATATCTGATCCAGCAACATAATATCCAAAAGCAACTGTCAGAGGTACTTTACATTTGCAGTACAGAAGGTGCAGAAAAAATTAAAAGAAAGATAAGCCACTGTGAACATACAACACGCAACTGTCATGGAGAATAATACATAGCTACTTTGGATATCATTTTGAGGATTTGAAGTAAAAGGAAGGGGGGAAATGGAAATACAACATTTTTCTTGAATTTAAATGGTAATCTATAAAAATGTGTCATTGTCTTTCTACTTCATATATTTCCACTATTTTGTGCTCCCTGTGAAACACTCCGATTAGAAAATATTCAAGACTGTTTTATAAGGTAGTAAGATGTGCAAGCAGTTCAAGGACAATGAAAACTTTTAGAATACACCGCGCTCTATAAATATTTTTGCTTTCAAACTCTGTTTAAAAAGGAAACAAGGTTTGGAAATGTCAGTTTCCCTTTTACATGATCATATCCAGAGATTATCTTAAGCTTTCTGGGGAAAATTTTGTAAAGATTTTATAGGAAACAGGGGCTAGGTCATTGAAACGATAATGAATAGCCCTAATGCAAGAAGAAAAAGCTGTGTGGCTTAAAGGTCTTTTTTGGAGATAAATCTTTAATGCAAGATTGTATTTGAAGCAAAGTACAGAAGGAATATTTGTGATCAAGAAACTATAATCTGATCTCTTTAGAAGCATAGAAGAATCAGGGATTGAACCACATTTTTCTTTGCCAAGCTTTGGGGTCTGGTCTGAGTATGTAACTTACTCAGAAGATCATCCCAGCTTCACAGCTGGCTTCCAAAACAATCTATCTTCAAACATCCATCATTTTCTCTCGCCTTTTCATGCTATTTTGCACAAACAAGTGAAAAAAAAGTGGAGATTGTGTATGTGTTTAGGGGGGGCGGGGTAACACATTAGAAAGAGAGATTAAAAAGATGTTATCTACATCTGTGCATAGCCCTATCCAAACTATTAATCAAAGTTTCATTTTCTCCTTCATCATAAGGACTGCTAAGTCCTTTAGGAGATGAGAGAATTACTACGTCCTTACCTCTGTAAGCTCTTCATTTCTGCAGATTTAAAACAGCATTGTGTCAAAGCGCACAATGGGCCGGCAGTCTCACTTTGTTCTAAAGGCATTAGTCTCCTAATCTCTTGGTTTTTGTGTGTGGCAACAGGAGCATTGAAACTAAGCCACAACCGCTCAAAGTTGAAATGGTGAATAAATCAAATCTGCTCAAGCGGCTTATATGTGTGGCAAGATTAGGGGGGACGCCTTATCCGTAAGAGTCCACTTTTGCTTGTTTATCAAAAGCGTAAGAGACTTGTGCTTATTGATATTGTACATAATTTCTTTTGAACAACCCAAACAACTCTCAGTGTTTAATGGTTCCTGGGCAGTCAGTCCAATGATAAACAGGTGCTGCTTCCATTCGCTTTCCATTTTTAAACAGAACAAAACCAGAGAGCCTGTTTTCCGTTTAATTATTAAACCCATCTTAGCTGGAGCGAATCTATAAACCTGCTGTGTTATTTCTACAATGCAGCGCTTTTGTTAATGATGTTTGCACCATTCTGTGTACTGAGCTGATAATTGCCAATAGCAATAGCAGTGGTTGGGAGCACCTTGAAAGTGATTGTTTTAGTTACAAAGTGTGATACGACTGTGTTCACATATCAGCACCACACACAAGGACAATTACTGCTATTGTCCGGGTCCATATGGGGCAGTTAGCCGGCCAATTACAAACTAGCGCCGCTGTCCTAGATCTTGAAGGATAATAGAGACAGTAATTATGATGTGTTCACTTTAATATGCTTTTATTGACAAACATGGTAGCCATCCAACCCTCACCCCCGAAATGCAAACGCTCGTAAAGTGGCTTTGCAACTCAATTAGCTTTGACATTGTGTTTGACTCTCACAGTGCCAGGTGAAAGTGATGGGAAATTATATAGTTTAACAGTTTCAATGGCTCATGTTGAATGAAGGAATAATTTCATCCTCCTTTTTTGCATTATTTATTGATGGTTTATTTACATTTATTTGACAACATACAATTATAATTTTTACTCCAAGATATAGAGTCAAATATCTTTTCGTTTACCTTTCCACGTCCTTGCTCATGCCTCCTATTAACCTCTTTATGGACACTATTATTGATTTGAAACTCTCTTTATCACAGCACTTCACTCTAGTCAGTTGTTCTTTTACAGTCTTTTTATAATGCATTTCTTCTTCTCTGTCCTTTTCTTGTCCTTTAGATCTTTTTAGTTTTATTACACAGACTTTTTACTCAAGGTATCTTTCTCTCCCAACTTCCATCATTTTTCTTTTCTCTCTCTTCCTCCGACACTTTAGGTCATGCTCGGCCTTTATAACCATGTGCCTTAAATGCTGTTTAACCTTATCTTTACCCGTTTTATGGGTTCTTTATGAATGATGACATAAAACCCTCTGTACTCTCCTACAGCTCCTTCTACAAAGCAGTTCAGTTTTCGCCTGCCTCTGCTCGTGTTCCTCCTCTAAAAGATGGAGTACATGGTACACCATACATCAAGTAGCAAGCCCACTTCTCAGCATACAGGTACACACATTACAGCTGAATTGCTGACAAATAGAGACAGGAATGGCCAGTCACATGATTCAGCCAGCCCATGTCCCATGTGCTTCCTCTCGAAGGACACTGACGTCATGTGCAGAGAATCATAGCTGGTGCAATGACTGTGTCAATGTCACCTTATATTCTGCTTAGCTGACAGCATTGTGTGCTACTGCTCTCACCGTCACTGGTTGCTCTCACCGTCAATGGCCCAACCAACTAGAGTGTGGCAAGGTGGAGGCAGCAGAATGGGCAACAACTCATCCTTCTCCACCACTGCTGGGGCTAACGATGTGTATCTTAGAGTGGCTTGAGTGTGTGTCTATGTGTGTGCTTCTGTTCACATGTTGACTGTTTATGAGCCATAGGATCTGTGGTTGCCATTTTAAATGTGTTTTCATTTAGTTTGGCAGTAAAGACTTGTCAGTTAATCACCTAATATAAATCTGATCTGTTTTACCCTTTTGATAAATGTGAGAAAGCAAGAAAAATCTTAACAACAGCAATTACTTTGTTCTGCTCAAACCTCTTATATTATTTTATGGATATTATTCATTTCTACTGTACAATACATCACAAGAGGTTTTTTTAATATTATTTAACAAAAGTGGAAACATATGGCCTATGTTTATGGATAGTTGCAGTTGAAGGATATTATAACTCTCTCTTAGATGAAAAAGTATTTTGATATGTTTCTAGTTATTCTCTGGGAAAGATGGACACTGCATCTGGGAAGTATTCACATAGCTGAATATGATGCCTTAAGTATCACCCACTGATCTTTCAGCAGTTTTGCCAAATCTTCTTTGCATTACACCTCAAGCTCTACTTGATTGGATGGGAAATCACAAAGTGGATCTAAAGCCAGCTATTTAAGATCTTTCCTGTGTGCTTTAGATGGTAGTACTGCTGAAAAACAAGCAACCTTCCGAGTCTGAGATAAAGGATGTTCAGGTTTTGCATGGGATATCTCTGTAGATTTCTGGATTCATGTTTCCCGCTACCTTGCCTTCCTGCCAGTTTATGTTTTCTTCAAAAAAATTAAAAATCCCCCTAGCCTGAAACTGCCATTGCCATTCTCATTATAATGTATTGACCCTTTTGTCAGGTATGGCCCAGTTTTCTTTTTTTCCAAAAACAATGCCCACATTTCAAAGTTCTCAACAGTGTCTCGTCAGACCAGAGAATTTCATTTTAATTGTCTGAGATTCCTTCATCTGCCTTTCGGTAAATTCCAGACTGCCTTTGATTAAGGAGTGGCATTTATCTGAAAACTCTACCATACTGGCCCGATTGATGCATTGCCAAGGAGAGGATTGCCCTCCAAAAGGTTCTCTTTTCTTCAGTGAGAAAGGCTGAAGCACTAACGGAATCATCTCCCTGCTAAAGGCCCTTCTACTCCAATCTCTCCATTTAGATAGCTGGTCAGCCA
Source organism: Cyprinodon variegatus (assembly GCF_000732505.1). Classification (NCBI taxonomy): domain Eukaryota; kingdom Metazoa; phylum Chordata; class Actinopteri; order Cyprinodontiformes; family Cyprinodontidae; genus Cyprinodon; species Cyprinodon variegatus. The sequence goes on from NW_015150665.1 coordinate 560,073, forward strand.
TAGAAACAATCCTAGTAGTTCCAAACTTCTTCCAGTAATGATTGATGAAGAACACTGAGCACCTAGGGACCTTCAAAGCAGCAGAATGTTTATATATCTATATATATATCTATATATATAGATATATATATTAGGGATGGAACCGTTTGGTTCTACTGTCTCAGTTCGATTCGCGTGTGTTGCGTTCGGTTCATGCGCTGCTCCTTTTTCTCATACGTGAAGTGTTTACACTCCAGAGCAGAAGGTTGTGGTACTGCGACCAAAGCCAACCACCAGTAGTATACAAGAGGAAGAAGAAGCCAAGCAGCTAAGCCGGGTGTAGCAGAAAAAAATCAGTTGTTGTGAAGAATTGTGTGGGTATGGCGAGTGGGAAAGAACAGGAGTTGGAAGACGCGCCAGCAGCACTTTATAGGTCTGCTGTATGGGACCACTTTGCATTTAGAGTGACCTACAATGACGGGGGAAAGAAAGTTGTGGATAAAAGTGCAACAGTGTGCAAGCATTGTGCAACACGTTTTGTTTATGCTAACAGCAACATGACCAACATGTCATGCTAACCCCGAAATCCCAAATACTCCGTCAGCGCTCCGCCCCGCTGCGCTCCAGACCGCCTGCACAAAGCAAAGCCTACAGCCTCCGCTGTGACTACTGTCCACTCCGCACTTGGAGTTCCTTGGAGATCGTAGAGGGCATGCGCGAGATGATTAAAAATAATTACAATTCATTAATTTTGGTGGATTTTTTAATAAATTTCATAAATTTTTTATGGGATTTCGGTGTAACAATCAACATATACCGAACCAAACCGAACCGAAAACCGTGACCATGAAAACTGTGAACCGAACCAAACCGTGGATTTTGTGAACTGTTCCACCCCTAATATATATATATATATATTATGAAAATCCTGTCTTGAAGGAGCTTATATAGACAGGTGTATGTCCTTCCTGATAATGTCCAGTCCACTGGATATACCAGAGCTGTCTCCGTTTGAGCTGCAGAAACATCTCAACGATTATCAGCGGAAACAGTATGCACTCAATTTTGAACTTCAAAGCAAAGGTTGCATAAATGTATTGTGTTTTCAATATTTTCCAACTGCAACAATCTAAAAAAAGTGCACATTGTCCACATGGGGTATTTGATTAAAGAGATGTATATACAATTGGGAATAATGCTACACCATTACTTAATTTAGAAAAATGGGGCAGTGATGTGAATACTTTTACACTCTATCAAGTGTATAATATTTATATATATATATATATATATATATATATATATATATATATATATATATATATATATATATATATATATATATCATCTTATGCCTTTTGGTCAAGTTGGGTTGGGATTTTTTTAAAGTGTGCAACCTAAATTACTGTATTGCCAGGACATATCATATCACTTTTTCACATAACTGTAAATGAGTATTTGTAAGTGATCATATGCTTGTTCTACTCTATGTGAGCATTCTGCCTAAAGCAGCAGAAAGATGTTGAACACAAACACTTTAGAGTTGTGGAAATACCAAATAGCTGCAGAAAGAACCTTCAAGCCACTGTCAAAATTATCTTTCGTGGCGTGTCCCCATAGCATTGTAGGGGGTTATAAACAGCCTGTGGGTTGTACTCTGTGTGGTAGCTTTACTTGGAACTATAACAAATCATCTCATCACAAAGTTGCCACATTGTAATGGTGCTGATACTAAATTAATGAAGTACATCAACAGCTACAAAGTCAAATAAAATAAAATAAAAAACAACAAAAATATATGTTCTGCCTTTGTGCATAAGCTTCTGTCTACCTTTCTCTTTAGTTATGCATTGTCATTTGCTGTTGCCAGGATACGACTCCTGTAGTAGACAGTGAGCATGTGTTATTATTTATTCCAGAGTTTTCCTTTTAAATCTCATCAACTCCTGTTGACTTTCCATAGGACCGAACATAAAGACTTCCTTTGTCGCTTGCAAATAGAATATATCAATCTTTTTCTTTTCACTGCTTTTAATGGATAATTGATTTTCTAATTATGCTTTTAACTCATAATTCCACACCTTCAAAAAAAAAAAAAAAAACAATGTCCACAACCTTTATTTTACAGCTTTTGAAATATAATGCCTAAAGCACAAAGGGTTTAAGTTACATTTACTACTCATGTATGTATATATATATATA
>NW_015150665.1:564396-567171 GCF_000732505.1 Cyprinodon variegatus
ATAAAACAACAAGCCGGTCCCATCTAGGCATAATTGGAGCACACTTCGTCTGTCATTTTCTCCGATTATGCCTAGATGGGACCGGCTTGTTGTTTTATTTTTATGCTGTTTGTATTTGATTTTATCATTTTACTTGATTGTATCCCCCATCTAATCTTTAGTACTCAAGTACTACCAGAGTTGTAGCAGAACATCACATAATTTAGAAGGTTAAAAACCAGGGAAATCGGTTTTGCCACCAGAGGCCCTTAAAGTCTGACCCTATGGTTTAATGCTTTAAATTGTTTGTGACATTGCTTGGTCTCTGAAAGAAGTGAACGTATTTGTATATATATTTTTTATATATATAAATAAAGAAATTCATTTAAAAACATATTTGTATATCTTGCACTCACTGCTTCTAGTATTTGTTTTGTCATTGCTGAAATTATTTTAATCAAGACTAGTTTCAACAGCAGTACTGTAACTGGGCAATACCTTTCCTTTCCCAAATTTATACAGGAAGCTATATTTCTTTTTTTATTTAAAACATATTGCTGTGTTTTTGTTTACTAAACATAAGTGTAGGCTAAGGTGTCAAACAGTGCTTTGTTTCTGCTTTTTCTGTTTGTGTCACTGTAAGAGGAAGATAAGGCAGACGTTCCTTTTGGAGTGATTACAGGAATGAATGAATAAATTACTACTTTCCCACAATTCAATAAAATTACATATTTAACACAAACAATATATATATATATATATATATATATATATATATATATATATATATATATATATATATATATATATATATATTAGATTATTGGCTAATCTAACAGCAGATTCATTTGTTAAATTATAATCTTTTGACAGCCGTTTTATAGTCTTTTTAATTAACCTACAGGCTAACACTAATTATAGCTATATTATCATCATTAAATTGCTATTATATTAATTTGCTTCTATTAAGCTCAGTTCAGATAATCACTCAGTAAAGAAAAAAAACCATTTTTTTTATGGCTTTGCAACTAATGTGATAATGATCGTGGTGTTTCTCAAACTCTGGAAATCACACAAGAGGCAGATAATTGTCTGGTCACAACTCAGAATTAATGACTGTGGGAGTGTCCAGTTCTGCATCTGAGAATTTCAAACTACACTGATCTACATCCATATTTTAATAATGACCAATTCACTCTACCAGGAGAAGCTCTAATAACCACATAGTCACAAACAAATGGAGATGTTTACAATCAGGAGTCTCCAATAGAAACAACACACAACTGTGACTGTCACAGTCTCCAACCATTTGGATTCTCTTTTGTGTTTATGATTATCATTTCCTTGCTGTGTATCATATTCTTACATATCTGGCCATGTTTTGTTGTTAATTAACAATTTTTTTTATGTTCTGTGCTTTTTTTCATTTAAACTTTGTTTATCTTAGATTTCAGGTTATATTTAAACTTGGTTAATAGATTTTTGCCATTACAATTTAACTTTTTTCCTGATATCTTGGACTCTTCCCTCAGCCCTCTTGTTTATCTTTAGCCTAAACTGCTCCTATAACTATTATAGCTTCTATTATAACTTTAGAAAATCCATGTTTACGAAATGCTTGGGATTGTTTTTTTATTTTTCGATAAAATCCCCAGTACATCATTGATGGAGAACAGCTGGTCTTGTGGAGTTTTAAAAGTTAGGGGTCAGGAACATTTATGATAGATAGAGGCATTATTAGAGGGTCCAGCTGTTACAGTTAACATTGATTCTATGAAGAACAAAAATCATTATCCAAATATGATTAATTCAACCTTAGAAAGTGATGCAGCATTTGCAGTAAATATAAACCCACTACTTGGATTGTTTAGATCTGTGTAATCAAAAGTATTGGCCTTATCTAAATTCTAGACCTTTATTTTAGATCCATTCCCAATCAAATAGTTAAGGAAGTGTTTTCATCTCCATTTTAGATATAAAAAAATCTCTACCTACTATAGTGGAGGGCTATACGCACTAGGCTTTTAAGATAGACGTAATTAAAGCTTTACTTAAAAAAAAAAAAAAAAACTTTCTTAATCAAGGTGATTTGATACGTTTTAGAACTATGTCTAACCTTTCTTTTTATTAAAAAAATCTTGAATATATTTTTTTTATCAAGTGTGTGAGAATTTACACAGTAATGACTGCTTTTAAGTGTTTTAGTCTGCTTTTAGAGCTCATCATCGTACTGAAACGGCTCTGGTGAAAGTTACTAATGGCATTCTCATTGCCTCATATAATGGAGTTGAGTCTGTACTTCTCCTGGTAGATCTCAGTGCTTTATTTGAGTCAATCACAATAGTTTCTAAGAAAGGCTTGCATATACTGTAGAAACAGGGAACAGCAATATCCTGCTTTAAACCTTATTTGTTTATGAGGTTTCATGTAAATAATAATTCTTCCTCAAACTCCAGTATTATTGGTGGAGTATCACACCAAGCATTTACAATGCATTCACCCATTCACACACTAATGGTATTAAAGCACGTTTTAGCCACAACTGCTCCGAGGCAACAGTGACATAAGCTGAGCTGACGTAAACAGGCACCAAGATGCAGTCTGACCACCACTGATGGGCCTTCTGAACACCATCAGAGGGCAATTTGGGTGAAGCATCTTGCCAAAGGACAGAACAAGTGAGACAGATGGAGCCGGGGATCAAATTGGTGACCCTCCAGTTGCAGGACGATCTCCTGCATCCTACCCCACTGTCATTCCAATATACATTCAAAACAAAAGCAGAGAGTTTAAAAA
>NW_015150665.1:569103-570866 GCF_000732505.1 Cyprinodon variegatus
CAGACAGTTTAAAAATATCGACACAACCAATGACCAAAAGATCAAAACAAGAGGAGATACATTACTTGTATGATTCAAGACCTAGTGTCTCATTTTTAAAAAATGCATACTAAAAGTATTCATACACCAAACACCCAACATTGGTGTACAGAAAAATGAATCCGGATTTATAGAACAGTGTGCATGAACTAAACCAAGCAATTTTATTTGATAAATCATTGTACCTCTAATTTAGCTAAAAAGGCTTCACCTGATTTTCAGCCATCTTCACACCCAAATTTAGTATAAATGGTCCATACAACTGCCTTAATGTAGTTACCACAGGAAACCACAGTGAAGAGAGCAAAAAAGTGCAATCTAACCCAAAAGTGTTTTGCTGTAACCTGGAGTCCCCCTGTAGCGATCCCCTCATAGTGTCTGTATGGTAAACTTAATGCACATCCCAATGCTCTTACCTTCCAAAACAATTAGGAAACATATAATCAATAACTTGTTCTTCTTTAGGGTGATAATGTTCAGTTTTAGTTGCCTCACTACTATTTCATCAATTAAAAAATAATGCAAGAGAGAGGTTTCAAGAGATCGTGTGAAGGTTGAATTGAAAATTAGGTCTAGGTACAAGTCTTGTGATGTTACGCTTACAAACGCTGCAAAATAGTTTGTACTTTATTGAATGAGGCCTAAAGACCATCTCCAAGCAGCTTGGTGTTCCAGTGACTTAGTTGCATTTTTTATTCAGAAACTGAAGATCCATGGTACTGTAGCCAACTTCCCTGGACGTTGCTCCAGAAGAAAAACTGATGAATAATCAAAGAGACAAATATTTGGAATGATAATAAAAGAGCCTAGAAAATTAAAGGTACACATAAAGTTCATAGTACATCAGTGACAGATCAGTCCATCTGTCATTGTTTGAGCCAAATTGGACTTAACGGGAGAAGACTAATGAAATCCCCATTGTTGGAAACAAATCACAAAAAAAGCTAGACTGGAATTTGCCAAACTACATGTTGACAAGGCACAATGCTTCTGGAAAAACAATGGATAGATGAAACAGAAAGGGAACTTTTTCCATGGCACATCAGCTCTATGTTCACAGAGGGAAAAAAAATTAGTATATTAAGAAAATAACTCTTTCTCTCCTGTGAAACATGTTGAAGGCTTTGTCATGTTCTACGGCTGCTTTGTTTCATCTGACCCAGGGTGCCTTGAATCTCTGCAGGGTACAATGAGATCTTAATAGAGGGATTCTATGGCAAATTGTAATGCCCAGTGTCAGAAAGCTTGGTCCCAGTTACAGGTCATACAGCATAATGACCCAAAAACGTAGATGAAAACACTGGATTACTCTGAAGTGGCCGTTTATGAGCCCCTACCTCGTATCTTTGGAGCATCTTGGAAGGGGCTGAACCATGCCATCTGCAAAAGGCACCCCTCAAATCTGAGACAACTGGAGAAGTTTGCTCATGAGAAGTAAGCCAAAATATCTACTGAGAGGTCCAAACATTTCATTGACAGTTCCAGGAATTCTTTGATTGCAGAAATTGCCTCAAAACATGTACCGGTAACAAAAATATTACATTAATCTGTACCATAATCTTTGTCCAGGCCTAATTCATCAGTTTATTTATTAAAAGCATTATGTTGAAGCATGATGGAAAAGTAATATTTGGCTTTTATTTGTTAATTTTAATAGAACTTTTAATTACTATTGTCGTTGCTTTTGTCAGATTTTATGCATTTCTTTGACCACTGTGGGTTTT
>NW_015150665.1:571908-574681 GCF_000732505.1 Cyprinodon variegatus
TGGCTTTTATTTGTTAATTTTAATAGAACTTTTAATTACTATTGTCGTTGCTTTTGTCAGATTTTATGCATTTCTTTGACCACTGTGGGTTTTTCTTTCATTGATTGAGAGGTACCAAAAATGTTGTTTATGTGTGCAGGTAGTCCTGTGAAATTACGGTTAGTTCCTAGTAGACTGGTGAGGAGAATCCACAACAACACCTTCTTAAGTCACAATATTTGATTGGTCAAAGAATATTCTCCCATTTATCAGAGGTAGATATAGATGTGTTGGTGAGAAGACGTGCGTAGAGTATCCAAAATTGTACTTAAGTAAAAGTAGCACTACCTTATCATATTTGTACTAAAGTAAAAGTAAGCACTTAAAGAAATTTCTCAAGTAAGAGTATAACAGTATCTGATTTAAAAGGCTGCTCAGCTACTATGAAACTGAAGTACTTAATACCCATAATTTAATATTTATGTGAAATTGAACCAAATGTTAAGTGATATACCAATTCTGGTGTTTCAAAGAATAAGATAATAATATACATATATATACTGTATAAGATAGAGACTTGATAAAAACTTAGCTGTGAACACTCTTTAAAATACTTTTTTTTGCAATTATCAAACTTAGTAACTGACAATGGAAGAAGTAGCTAGGAATTTTACTCAAGTAAGAGTAGTAATAATTTATCATATTTTGACTTAAGTGAAAGTAAAAAGTACGTTGCTGTAAAAATACTCCAAAAAGTAATTTTTTTCAAGGTGGAGAGATGAATTCTCGTTATTTCACTTTATGTTGAAGCTTGTTTCATTTCTGTCTTATCTGTGTCATATTTATTTTTCAATCAAGGAGTTGGCAAAAAATTTATAAAATTGACTTGGCTTGTAGTATGCCTAATTTTCCTCTGAATCATTCATTATTATTATTATTATTATTATTATTTTACAGCACTAGTGGCTCATTTTTTCTGACAGTAGGCTGACAGGAAAGGGGGTATGAGAGAGGGGGCCAGAAACACAGCAAAGGACCACAGGTCAGATTCAAACCCACGTGGTTGGCCACGTGGGGGACTAAAGCCTCCGTTGTGCACACTGCTCCACCTGCACGTCCCTGAATCACTCATTCTGATCTGCTTAATGATCCCACAACCAAACTTTCCACAAAGATCTTTATATTTCCTTAAATGTAGTTTTCTTTTTTTTTTTTTTTCTCAGCTTGGAATATTTTATATTAAATAAAACAATTTACAGAGGCTATATGCTTTATCCTTCAAGTCTATAAACAATTTCAAAATTCATCAAACGGCTTTTACATTTTTTTCAAAAAATTGTGGCTAGTACATGTCTTGAGTCCCCTTAAATTTTAGTCACCTAAAAAAAAGTGCAACTTCAAAAGTTCATTAAAATCTATCTACATGTAATTTTTTCTCAGAATAAATAGATGGCCAAGTTTGTTCACACAAGCAAAGAATCAATATATATATATATATATTTTCCCTGTGCCACCCAAAATGTTCTTTCATAAATTAATTTATCTTCAATAATTACTGTGCGGATATAAAGCATTTTAAATTTTATTCAACGAAATTTTGAAAATATTTATATGCATAGGTGCTTAAGCAGGACAGTGTATATCTTTAGGTTAGGTGCCTCAATGACTTTTGTTGTAAAATCAGAACTTCTGGCCTGAACAGAAATCTATCCTAAAGTAATCCTCACATTAACAAAAAAATATATATTTATACGCCTAAATAATTGTATTACTAGCTCTCCAAATGTGGTGTGATCTCCAGGTAATCAAGCAATAGATCGTAAAATAGCTTTTACTGGCCAGAGAGCCTGATTTCGTAAAGCCTTTCAGACTGGCTGAAGGGGCAACAAAGCCATTTCAATCTGTATGCAAACATCGCTGGATTCCAGCTTCATCCCTGTCTCAAAATTAAAAACTCTACGTAATGACATTTAGTGCCATGGGCTGCCTAAACACATTGAAGTCACAGAGGAGATGGAACAACTTTAAATACTTTGTTGTGCCAATGGAAATTACTTCCTGTTTATAGTTGTCAGTCAATCTGAGCACGAGGGAGGCAAGTTTAGGTTTAGCATGCAAATACCTCTGCTCAGACTGCAGAAAAGCATCTGATTTATTTAGAATGCAACCAAGACTCAGTGGAAGGTACATAAACAGTAACTTACGGTTGATGAGTTAGGCACTGCCTTCAATTGAATCCAAAACAAATGTCATGTGATATGATTACCAACTTTGCTCTTACCTAGTTTAATGCTTGGATTACAACCTACTTGCAACACTGCACCCTTCTTAACTATGACTTTGTTTAGCACCTTTGCATTTAAGTCTTAAAACGCAATCTTTTTTGGTAGGAAGGTTTTAGCGTCCCTCATTTTAGCAACATTTCTTCACTCTTCACTGCAGAGGGTCACCAGATCATTCAGACTGTGCAGCATTTTTCACTGGTTATTCTACAAATTCTTTGACAGATTTATTTCTAAGCTCCGGCTAGCTCATTGAAAAACATACATTTAACTGGGATTAAGTCGGTCTTTTGGTGGGTTTAATAAATGCATAGACACACAGTAATGCTGACCAATAAATAAAGAGGGCTAAATTATTTGAAGGTCAAAACTGATTATTTGAAGGTCAAAACTGATATTCATTCATTTTCATATTTTTACCCAGCTGAAAAAAACAAATTTCATTGTGGGAATGGGAATCTTGCAAAAGAATACATAGATGACGAAGAGGCCTTGGTAGCTCAAAGACTTGA